>NC_054700.1:5547973-5620473 GCF_016097555.1 Gigantopelta aegis | reverse complement strand
CATTTGGCTCAAGGTTCCAAACCCTGACGTTGTCTACTTGACACACTGTATAATGGACTTCGACAAGGAAGTCTAATACAATCTGGCTTAGTTATGCAGTAGTCGTACAAAGCAGATTACTGCTGACGTTGATTTCAGTATGCCAATATAGCTTTCAAGTTAGACAATGAAAAGGAGTATTAGAAGCCTCGCAAGTTTGTAAAAAAAAAAAAAAATTCTGAAACATCATTGCATTTTTCTTCCATATAATTTTTGTGATGCGTTTTCTCGTTTCAAAAACACAAAGTTTAACATTTTAGGAATTAGGATTGTTTTCAAATTACTTTTTATTTAGTTGTTTTTTTTTTGTTTTTTTTTAAATATCCAAATTTGATATTCACATTTTAGGAATTATAATTATTTCAAAAATATTTTTATTTAGGGTTTTTGTCTTCACATTTCTGTGAATTTCTAACATGTCAATAGTAAATTTAAATAAATAAAATAAAACAAACAAATAAATAAATGGTATAGGTCTATAAGTTGGCTATAACATCGATCACATTTACTTTCTCGATTTAAAAATAAAATAAAAATAAAAATAAAAATTATATATACGCAAACATGAAAGTTTTGAAGCGGTCCCTGTTCGTCTATTAATCCAAAACCACCCGTTTGAAACAGTGCTCTTTTAAAAACCAAAAGAGTCAAACATGCACCTTTAAGAGATTACTTAGATCCAGCCAATCGGCGTCCTCGTGACAACTCGGTCAAAACAACTCCGAAGACCTCCCCGCGGGTGACATGACAACAGAAAGAAAATGGATGCCTTATTGATTATCCATTCCTTATTAGGAAATTGTAATATAATCCTTATGGCCGTTGCCTGGGAATCTGCGGTCGCCTCTCGTCCACAACATGACACCTGGCTCGGTGGTATTCCGTATTTGGCTTTATTATGAATCAAACGAACACCACAGGATTGATATCGTCGCGGAATGCGTCGGGTTACATTGATCATATCAGGGGCTTGTGTATGATGTATCTGGTTGTGGGTTTTTTAATTCCACCGGTAATCATTACACCTTCTGTTTCTCCTGTAGAAGTATTAGTAACAAAAAGAGAAGAGATAACAGTATTGTTGAAACGAATATCAGTATTATTAATAATACGATATCGTAATCATGGCGAAAGTATCGAATACTGTGTATTAACAGACATGGCTTCTTCTTTTTTTCATTTGTTTGTGGGGGTTTTTTGTGGGTTTTTGTTTTTTCATCATTTTTAATTTTTAATTTATTTATTTATTTCAATTTTTTATGTGGGTGGGTTTTGAATACACTTTTGGCTTTCTTACTGTAAACAATTATTTATTCATCTGCCTATTCAACTGAAAGCACTTTCACTACATTTCGGTTGTTTCCCTTTACCTTGTAAGTTACAGAGAAACCAACACCATTCGTTATCAATGGGGCAACCTCTACACGCGTTTACCTTTGATACATTTAAAAATAAAGGTTATTTATTTATTTATTTATTTATATTGAATTTCATTTCATTTCATCTCATCTCTACTTACTTAACTTACTAATTTACTAACTTACTTACGTACTTACTTTCTTACTTATTTTATTTATATATTTATTATTATTATTTTATTTTTATTATTTATTTGTGTTTTTTTAATTTATTTATTTATTTTACGCTTCTTTTCTTCATCTTTTTTTAGATATTAACACTTACTAACCAGAAAGGAAAGTCAGGTTTTTAAAAGAAATTTTAAGAGTTATTTTGGCGAACACATAGTCCATTATACACGAGCACATGTATATGTTCGTTTTAGTCTTGTGTTTAGAATATCAACAATAATAACACGGTAGATGTATCACATGAACACAGTTTTGTCATATTTTTTAGTACCCCATCTATATTAGTTCTCAATGTATTAAATCAAAATGGGCTTATAACTGGCACAAACCGAATTTTAAGGCATACTGTACTCAAACGTCAAACGTGCTGCATGCATTTATATCTGGCAGTTTAGATTTCAGGGTCTTACAACAAGGGCCATAGTCAAGTATTTAGTGTTGGGAATAGGTTGGCATTTCATAATCGATCATCGGCTATCACCTGTTTGCACCAACCGATCAACGTTCTATTATACAACCAGTTAAACTTCAGTGTGTATTTTCTGTATGTACAAATGGAAACAAACAGAAATTCCGGCACATCAGTGCAATCATCTAAATTTAATGTTTTCAGCGACAATCGATTATGAACCTTTTGAATAGGTAGATGTGAGCCGATCGATTTTCGATTGTAATTGATCAATGAAACATCACTACAAGTATCATACTGAATAGATGAGCATGAATAAATTACTTATTGATACAACGAAAACAGCTCACAGCAAGTGTCTGTGATTTGCAAGTTCTGAAAGGACCACATCGAACTGAACTAAACTGAAACAGTTTTTACGTGATCGGATAACATTAAGTTTGCAAGCATACTCATCTCGGGCTTAGACTCTGACACCGCCAGAGACTACGTCTGGGACATGAGGGGGAGGGTATGCTTAAAGTGGGCGGAATCTGGAATAAATATTTAGAAGTTAGAGCAGGGACCTAAAGCCAAAATAGAGAGCTGCATCGAAATGTCTATAGGTTTTCTTTCGAACATTCTAAACGTAGTTTGTTTTGACATCTAACTAAGTAACGCCGTGCGGTAAATTCGATATTTAGACTGAATGTTTCGATGAAGAATTAGTTGCACCAGAGCACCTCACTGACTCCGACGTGCTGTTGTTGTTGTTGAAGCGAAAACCCTCACAGCACGTTCAGGATACAATGTTTCAGGAATCAGATTCACGCCAAACATAACACAATTACAATTTCCAGAAAGAACACAGCGACGTAAACCGATTATCATGGGGAATGTTTCACATCATTTTGCAATGTAGAACCGTACTTAACGAGATGGGGGAGGAGAGGGTATGGGGAGCAGTTGCTACTCTAAAACATACCGAAAAATACGCATTTATAGTCCGTCACATCCTCCTACAAACATGTTTTCTGTAAATAATTTTAATTTGGTTTGACGTAAGAAGAAACGTTAAAGTGTTTTGGAAAAAAAATTAAAAAAAAAAAAAATTATGTGCGATTTAGAAAACAATTCGATTAGAAATAAATAACATATAGTAAATTCCATAGGATGAAAAAAGGGCGTTCCCTGTGGGACGGACTATAGTTTAGCCGCAGTAAAGCCTATCCAGAGGCGGAGGTGTTTTACCGGTATTGTCTTTACAAAGAATTGGCCTGTGAAGCAATTAAACCGGTGGGGGTGGGGGGGGGGGGGGGGTTATCTTTCTACCTTAGAAGAAGAGAGTATCCTTGTAGCGTAATTCTACTAAAAGAAAATCATAATAACAAGTTCGCCACTGGAGTTTCAAATATCACTACTCTTTACTTCGAGAGTTCCGTAAAGGGAAGCGACTCTGATGGAATCTCAGTAAACGGGCAATACACTACAGAATATACACTACATAATATAACATTCAGTTCTAGAAACAGAATTCAACCTTGTTTTTACACCAGAGGCCTAATTAAATCTCGCCACTTTGCGATCAAGCAGTGCAATGCTAACAGACTTGCGAAGAGGATGCTTTGATTTCTAGCAGAGCCTAAGAGAGCTTTGTGAATTAGGACCCATGAGTATACGATTTGCTCCCGCCTCGCTTTAAATAATGTATAACCTAACATGCAGATCAGTTCTTATTCCAACCAAACAAAATAAAGTAATGGTTATACTCTTTTCAATGGAAATACCGAGGTCTACACGTCACGGCCATGCTGAACAGTTTTGCTTTTTATCCGTAAAAATATATGTGTGTGCATGTTAATACATATACAGCCAGACCTCATTACAACGATCACGTTCACCCTGTGTCACTTTGTCGTTATATCGAAATTGCCGTTATAGCGAATTAATTTGTCAAGAGTTATCTCCTTTGCCAAACTGACGTAACAAAAACTACTTATTAACAGTAAGTTAAGACCGAATAGCATTTAAATAATTAATGCATTGCAATTATTATTAAAAACAACAAATATTCGTATGTTTGTTTTATATAGCAAGAAGCTCCGTTGTTGGGAAGAAAGACGAAGAGATCAAACATTATCAGATTCCAAATATGTTAAACTGGTACTCGTTGTGTAATTAATATGGGCCGACTGATAACATCACTTGCAGGTTTCAGACAGACAGGCGTAACATTTGTTTATATTTTTTTAAGAGAAAAAGACACCACGGACCGTTCGGTAAAGTGTTTACCCTTCCAGTTTGTAAACATGTCTCGAATAGCTGTACAATCCTCTAATCTAAGAACAAAAGGAAAGTAGCACAGTAGACTGGAACTTGTATTAGAGCATTCTAAAACAAAACCAGTCCATCTAAATATTATCCTAGTGTTTTTGAATATCCAAATCAAATGTTGCCGCTGTTTTATTCTCATACACTCTACTTATAAAATGATAATTAAATAATATGGCATTCAACCAATTTTATATTTTGTGAAATAGTCCTATAAAGTTCCATATTTGTCTAAACCAATAGTGTATACTACTTCCGGTTGAAACTGAAAGATCCATGCTTAAAATATTAATTTTCTATATACCCTGTATGTTCTAAATGTGGGAGGAAATAAAAATAATAAAAAATAATTTAAATTTAAAAAAAAAAAAAATAATATCCTATCCCCACAAAAACACCATTATTTCAAACATAAAACTATGTTTTGAGATAAAAAATACCTTATAACTTTGTAAGAGGGATAAATATATTTAAATCCTGGAATGCCTGGAATGTTAGAAACATCTTGCATATCAAAATATACACAAATAAATACAACATTTGAAAATGTTGATTTTTATAGTACGATAGGTATTTCTGAATAATATAGGTGCAATAATACGAGCTGATATACAACATATGGCATATGATCCGTTAGAAAACACACTCACGCAGTTAACTAAAGTCTATATTAAAAAAAAACTTAAACAAAAAACAAAAAACGATAAAATAAAATCACACATATGTTCTACACTACGTAGCACAGTCAGAATAGTTGGTTGGCCTTACAGCAAAGCAACTACAATGTAAATCAAGCTATGTGCATACTCTGTAATAAAAAGACAAACATATAAAACTCGGTAAGAGTACCTCCACACCACAGAAAGTCAGACAGGAGTAAGTTATGAAAGGCTTTCACTCTCAAACATATGCTGTTAGAACATGGTGACTATCTGCTACGGACGACAGACACTGCAATCTGCACAAGCGATTTTCAAGAGCGGTCTATTAAATTATTGTATCAAGCAGCAGACATTCCGGTCAAACAAATCATTATTTATTCATTTCATGTATTAAATTAAATTAAATTAAATTAAATTATTTGTTCATTGATTTAATTTTTGTGTATCTATTTTTAGGGTTTTGTTTTTGTTTTTGTTTGTGTTTGTTGTTTTAGTTTAATGGACATCATTATTACCATCAGTAACATAGAGCATGCTGTGAACGAAACCAACACCTGTTAAAATTAATACAACTATCTACCTACAGGGGGACGGGAAGGCATGTATTTGCCTCCTGATAAAAATACTTAAATTCTGGTTTTAGTTTTAAAGTGCTCCGTTTCTGCCTGGGAGGATCCTATATTAGTATTCCTGGATTTCTTCTTTTTTATTGTCACCCTAATTATGCTAATTTGACACATACCAACAGGATTGGAACAGACATTAGTATAGCCTGTATGAGTATGTATGGCAAAGAAGTTACGAAACAGTTTCGGAAACTGAGCGAGTGCGACGGTTATACGACGGCTGTGAAACATAAATTTCGTATGGTATACCCCGGAGTGCTGTACGTTATTATGTGATCACCCAGACCCAGGCGAGTTATTTATTTCTCAATGACCACGATAAGTCTTTAGAGGCCTTCAGAATGGTGCCAGTTTCACAATATCACACGAAACCCGTTAGTAACGCGACGTCATGTCCGCAATTGAAAGTTTTATTATGCATATGATATTTATGGCGCACTACATTTTGAGCGCAATGGATAATGAAAGATGTTATTGCGTCCTTTGTACCATAAGCCAATAAAAAACCCCGCAGCAATCCAATATAACCAAGTCCATAAGCTGAGTATTCGGTGTCGGAGAACATCGGGAAAACAAAATGGCATTGACTGCTCATAACGGTCGTTGAGATATCGGCCATTTACAACACATATTAAGACAATTATGAAGGTTTCACACCGCGAGTAAGTTGGGCATTCATTTGTTTATTCATTTCAATACAGTTTTGTCTTTTTGTTAACTTACGTTGCGCATGTACTTCGACGCAATTACTATGTCATGTCAGAATAAATTTCGCAAAGAATATATTAATTATGTGGAGGGAACTATGTTAATGATTTTTTAAAATATTTGTTAGGAGAGGGGGGAGGGGGCTTGGGTAAAGGTTACGTGAGTACAGTTACTTGATATAATTACTAGGTAACTGACGTTCAAAAATATATTTAGTTTGATTATTAAGGTTTCGAGTTATATATCTCTGTAAACACAGTTCCATCTTGAAGTATACCACATGCACAGCTATTATCAAGGGCAAATCTGGAATTACCGAGAGGGGACGAGCATTCTACCAAGGGACCTCTTACATCGAGATATGCAGGGTCAATGGAAGGCTATACACATGATATACATCGCCAAGATCCATGCCGGAACGACGGCATTTTTATTTGTGTGCATAAACTGATGACTTACTAGTAATTCCATATGTAAGTTGGGGAGGGGAGGAGAGGAACTCATTATAATGTTATGAAAATGCATGGACTGAAATGTTTCTATAATATTTATTGTATGAGCAGGGACCGACATGGAGAGTGTTGGTAGGGTCCAACATGCCGTCAAATGCAAATTGGGGAAGGGAGGAATTGGTCCGTTTCGAGCATAGAATCAAAGTTTTGGTTAACTGAAGAAATCATGCAATGCTAGATGTTTAAAACATGCAAGCATCTTATTTGCTTATTTCAGTGAGTATGTTATTGGTAGTGTTGTCCGTCTGTCCATCCGCCTGACCGTTCGTCCAACTCTATGTCCCTCCATCTAATGCAACAACATGTACTGGTCATGCGCGTGTTTTCTGTTTTACACTAGTATCCCCTACTCATCAGGATTTCATATTGCGATTAATTTTTGTTCTGACTAAATATCCTTGACTTCCAACTAATACACGGTTTCTTTGAAAGCGTCTCTCATTCCGGAACTTCACTTCCGGAAACGGCCCGGAAATACTTGGGTCGAATAAATCCTAAGCAATGAAACAATACGTGCAAAATATCCCCGTTTTATAAGATGGATTGTTTTGCGTCTTGTGTTCATTCCAGCAGTAAATCGGTTTAGTCTTTGATACAATAAATATATATGTAAAAAATATATATATATATAATAACGACATAATCCTTCAAAGTGGCAACCAATATATTCTGAATAACGACGGCTTAATTTATACCTGCCTACACGTATTACGTCCGGAGTACGAACAAAGTTTACAATTGAGATGTTTTGCCTACAATGGCCGTCGCAAAGAGTTTTAAAATATAAAGCAGATCAGTCTGTTGGTGGGAAAACAACATCGAAATGAGCATTATATCGAGTGCTTGGTTAAGCGATTACCATAATTGTCATGCAAAGTATGCCTTGTTATTAAGGGGGAAATCGCATTACAGATGGAGAAAAATAATCACGGATAGACACTCGTCCACTAAATAGGATTAATTTAAATGTTTTTGTAAGAAGGAGCAATTTACCAAGCATGCCTTCTCAGTAAGTGGATCGGTAATGCCATAATTTGTGTTTTCTTTTCGTTTTGGTTCCCAGAAGAGAGGTTTATGGTAAAAACCTATTATACTGTCTGTACTTTTTCGCAGTCAAATTTGGCAAACAATCTGGTCTACAGAGAAATCATGGTGTTATTTGGCCCTATATGGTTGTGGTTTTATACTATTTGTTTTCAAGATTCAGTTCCAAGTAGTAGCGTTTTCAACACGAACATTATTTATGCAGTAATAAAGAAAGAAACAAATAAAGAATTACGGTGACAAAAATGTCCTCATAAAACCGTCCAAGAAACACACAAAAAATATTGAAAATATTCCATTACGATCGCTAAATGAAATCTGCGCCATTTTGTATGCACATATTATTTCAAGATTTTTGATTGGTTGCTATCATATTATGACGACATATGTTCTAACTGTTGTACCTGTCTCGCGCATTACGTCACCGTGTTCTGAACAGCACCAGAGTACTAATTACTAAATAATATATTATTATTCACTCGACAAACCCACGCTGTCATACCTCGCTCCACGTCTCCTAAAATGGAACAAAACAAATGTGTGCACAAAACAACAGATTTAAAAAATATAAAATATGAATTTACACGAAACAAAGTACATTTAAAATACATACGTTTTGACAACAAATAAATAAATCTGTATATACATTGTATATATTGTATATATATTTGTATGTAAGTATGTATATATATATATATATATATATATATATATATATATATATATATATATATATATATATATATATATATATATATATATAGGTTATTACCAGAGTGTTTTTCGGTATCGTCAGTATCATATATTAGGAATAAAAATTGTATTATGCGAGCCTCTAATACATTATCTTTATTCCTAATATATGATATTGACGATACCGAAATACACGAGGGTAATAATCTCTTTATCATATAAGCTTAAGCTTAATACAACGTTTTTTTGTAAACTGTACACCCAACTTTAATTCCAGTCCGCCATTACTAGATATTCAAATGACGTAAGAATATGTGGCGTGGTGTATTTTTGAATGGAAATGACGTCAAACTCGAATGACGTCATTTTGGATGTCCTTACATCAAAATAAAGTTATGCCTAACGTTTTTGGTTTTCTGAACGCTGGACAGCTTTCAGTGTCAAACTGCCATTGAAATGTTTTTATTTGATGACTATGAAAAATGGAGTGTCACCCAAGTACGTTTGCTTAAATGTCAATAAACCCAGTGACGAGACCTCGACTAATTTACATCTAATTTGCAAAGTTATCAAATTCTTAAAGTATGTGAAAAATATCACATACTTTGATTGCACTGAAAATGTAAGATATTATATGATAAAATAACATTAATTCTGAAATAACACAATAGTGAATGTTTTAGTATTATCTTATTCTATAGCTAGTGGATATGATATCATGCAATTCTGAAGCTGACAAAACGCATGATTTGACGTCAGCACGTGCAAATATGTTTTTCACAATATCCATAATAATGGTTGCAGAGCTCACATTTATCACGTACAAATCATGCACGTACAGCACGTGCACTACCCCTTGACAGAAAATTGAGTTACATTCACACACGCATTATCGATAGTGTCGCTACGTAACGTTGAAATTATGCCCAGGCTGACAGAACCACAACGTAACAACGCAATTGCCGGATGGAAGCCGGGGAATCGCAATCAACAGTTGCACGTCTTTTCAACACATCCCAGAGTACAATATCTAGGCTTTGGCACCGTTATCGGCAAACTGGAGTGTCACGTGACCGCCCCAGATCCGGTCGTCCCAGAATTACCACACCGGCGCAAGACAGATATATACGTCTACGACATTTACGTGACAGACGTAACTGCTTCATCATCAACTTCTGCCATACCTGGGATGCGAAGGATTTCGGACCAGACCGTAAGAAACCGTTTACGTGAAGCCAATATCCGAGCTAGAAGACCAGCTAGACGGATAATTTTAACCGCGCAACATAGGCGTCTACGGCTTACATGGTGCAGACGTTGTCTGATATGGCGTCGACAGCAGTGGCGAAGAGTGGCTTTCAGCGACAAGTCGCGTTTTTTGCTTCAACGCGCCGACGGCAGAGCTAGAGTTTACCGACGACGTAACGAGCGTTATGCCAATAATTGTGTGCGGCAGGTGGACAGATATGGAGTGGGGAGTGTTATGGTATGGGCGGCCATCACTTACACTGGCAGAACAGATCTTGTACATGTCCCAGGTCATCTAACAGCCCAACGTTACTGCAACGAAATTCTCCAGCGCCACGCCATACCTTTCATCAACGCAGAAAATGTCATCTTCCAGCACGACAATGCACGACAATGCACGACCACATAGCGCACGTATAACAACAGACTTCCTGAATCAACACAATGTCGGAGTGATGCCATGGCCTTCAAGATCACCTGATCTTAACCTCATCGAGCACCTGTGGGATGAACTAGATCGACGTTTACGGCAACGTAATCCTGCGCCACAAACGCTGCTCCAGGCTTTGCAACAAACATGGGCTACAATTCCCCAGCCTGTGATTCAAGCATTATTTGATTCCATGCGTAGGAGGTGCCAAGCCGTCATTGCTGCTCATGGGGCTCATACTCGATATTAGTGTCCATGACCGTGACCTTGGTACGGTGGCCTAATCCTGTTGATTTGATAGACGATTTCATTCCAAGTGATGATCTGATCATGTTTAACAAGTTTCAATTTTACTGCTCTGGTATTGAGCAAAGATATGATGCTATAAATTTGCAATCCAATCCTAACATATACCAGTTATGCGTTTCTTTTTTTGAAGAGTATATATATATATATATATATATATATATATATCTATATATAGATATATAGATAGATAGATAGATATATAGATATATGAATAACAGTTATTAAATAAACACAAATGTTATACGTGCGTTACTGAGCACTATATTTAGCTGTGAATTCAGATGGAAACGGTGACTCGATGCGTGGTCGGTGTGGGATCGACCCCCGTTGGTGGGCCCATTGGGCTATATCTCGTTCCAGCCAGTACACCATGACTGGTATATCAAAGGCCGTGGTGTGTACTACCATGTCTGTGGGATGGTGCATATAAAAGATTCCTTGCTGCTAATCGAAAAGAGTAGTCCGTGACGTTGCGACAGGGGTTTCTCTCTCAATATGACCGGCCTCGGTGGCGTCGTGGCAGGCCATCGGTCTACAGGCTGGTAGGTACTGGGTTCGGATCCCAGTCGAGGCATGGGATTTTTAATCCAGATACCGACTCCAAACCTTGAGTGAGTGCTCCGCAAGGCTCAATGGGTAGGTGTAAACCACTTGCACCGACCAGTGATCCATAACTGGTTCAACAAAGGCCATGGTTTGTGCTATCCTGCCTGTGGGAAGCGCAAATAAAAGATCCCTTGCTGCCTGTCGTAAAAGAGTAGCCTATGTGGCGACAGCGGGTTTCCTCTCAAAATCTGTGTGGTCCTTAACCATATGTCTGACGCCATATAACCATAAATAAAAATGTGTTGAGTGCGTCGTTAAATAAAACATTTCTTTCTTTCTTTCTCTCTCAATATATGTGTGGTCCTTAACCATATGTCCGACGCCATATAACCATACATGAAATGTGTTGAGTGCGTCGTTAAATAAAACATTTCTCTCTTTCAGCCAGTTACGCTTTTAAGACGTTCCATAGTTTAATGTACAAAACCAGAAGTGTGTACTGAGGTGGGTAGGTTAGAGTTGAACTCTCCTGCTTCAAAACAATCGATTTTTTTTTAAATGTATTTTCCAGGGAAGCACGACCCTTGCTCGATGAAAACATCAGGAGTCAATATTCAATATAACAAGTTCCCAGGATAAATGTTCAAAAATATTCATTACAATGGGAAGAGGTCCCTATTCTCTCAGACAATCCGTGTACCTCTCAAAAGGACACCTGAACATACAAGCTCACGCACACGCACACCTTAAATCTGGAATAAATCTAAAAGAAAAAATTCATAATCAAAACCGTATCTCTGCACAAGGCAGTCGAAAGTTTTGGGGTGGGTTTTTTTTTTTAGCAAACTTCTGACTGCTTTGTTTCATGAATCACTATGAGGTGCCTTTACTATAAAACTTTCCACTCTCCAGGAGATCCTTTACATGACGTTACATCCCTTTTGTTCCTCTTGTATGAGGACTGCCACTCCCAACACTGGATTAATATGTATATATATATATATATATATATATATATATATATGTATATATATATATATATATATATATATATATATATATATATGTATATGTATATATATATATATATATATATATATATATATATATATATATATATATATATATATATATATATTAAACTTTGTAAAATAAAAAACCCGCAGGCCAGTTCTACGAAGTATATATAGCTGTGATGGTATGCAGTCACTATCAAAACAGCCATTGAAAACCGTGTAGAATAATAGACGTATTTTACTTGACGGGAACTTCAACCTGTCGATATATTATTGTGTGAGATTTAATAGGCAAGCGAAATACTAGCTTTATTTCTCAGATTATATTTTACCAAGATTCTTTAAAAGCCACCGAAAAAAAACATGTCCATACAATAGACGGCGTTCTACGCTAGCAGAAACTGAAATGTCACATAGAACACGCGTGGGACGTAGGTCATTTTCAAACCCACAACTGTTTCTACTCTATAGATCTATTGTGGCGAATTAACACAATAATACAATTTAGTTTCCATAAAATATGCAACACGTCGCAGACTGACGCAGATCGACGCAGACTAAATAAAATGTCCATGGGAACACATACGTAGACGAACTACGTTGGATATGTCACAGTGCAAGACGATACATACCTTTTGTGACTAAAAATAGCTACGGTAAACACATGCCATGGGGAAAAATATCGAATATAGTCCACAGCAATTTGTTTTTAATGCGCAGTGTATTACCCTCCAAAAGACCCCTCCCCCACGGCAATCTCCACTTCATTGCCGATTGATGTGGGCAATTGCAGTGTTTTTGTATTTCCCATAAAAAATATTTGGTCTCCGTCGCTTTGCGTCGGTCAACAATCTGCTACAGATTTTATGAAAACCAGCAAAGAGGCGCCTGTGTTAAATTACCAAACCTACGTCACTGAGACTAAGTATATACGGGCAGAAAGGTGTAGACTTTCTCTTTCAACGGGAAACTAGCTGTTTGCGAGCTTGTATGTGCGTGTGTGTGCTTGTGGAGGGGTGTTTCTTTTGATTCGTGGATGGGGGTGGGTTGTTTGTTGTTGTTTGTGGGTTGTTGTTGTTGTTATTATAATGATATATGGTTTGCGGAAGAAGCACAAGCCACCGTGTGTGGGCGTGGCACAAATGAGCTTTTTGTATTTGATAAATTTACACATGATTTCCTAGCATCTGGAGAACAAATTAACAAGGTTTTGAATACATTTGCAGCTGTTTTGAATGTAATTTAAAAAAAAAAAAATTATACAGGTATATATAATAATTAAAAAAAAAACAATATTACTTAAAAGGTTAAACTTGAGGTGATATGATTATTTGTATTTTATTTTTCGTGAGAAATGCAATACATTAGTCGGCTAAATGTTTCTAGGAAAGATTGCCGTTGCAAAATCCAGAAAACAAAAAGTGATTCTAGTTATGCCATAAAAAAGCGCTCGACAAGCGTGGATACTCTACAAGAAAGAAGTTTTATTACGTACCTCGAGCTTGTTTAGTGCTTATTAAGGCATATAGCATGCAGTCTGTACAAAAACACCTGAAGAGCGTGTATATTATACATAATGAACACTAGAAAGGCCAACTTCGTTTTATGCCAAACAAAAATGTACATTTTCTTGGGATGTTAATAAAATAATTTGGCTGACACCCTTTAAAGGGACATATCCTAGTTTTTAAATACTAAGGCATATTTTTTACTATTAGAGCCGTTTTTGATAACTGAAATCATACTTTACTTAGATTTTATTGTTTAGTTTATTAATTTCCGTATATTCGAAGTGTGTTTTGTCATCCTGGTGTTTTTAATATCACAGAAAACGCACGTGCGTCTGAGAAGTAACAGTTATGGAGTCGAGTTTAGTCTATTTTTAGAGGGTATTTCGCCATTTCAAAGTCACAGACTCATATTCCCCTCAATTGTAACTCTATCCAAATGTGTTACAGGTGTGTAGATTAACTAAACTTAGTGTTAATTTTCACGGGTTGAAACTAGGCTCTGTCCCTTTAAAATATGGGGACAAGTAGTTATACCCCCACTATGGGGCATATCTATTTCACTATTGCATCATCCAAGATGGCCGCCAAACTGCACCGTAGGGGATGACGAAAGATGATGCAATACTGACATCACCAGGCCCCACCCCCAGAAGGGTGTGTACGTGTTCATTGTAAGAACTGATGCCATACTGACGTCACTCTTACAGTGTACATTCCAGTTTTTGTTTTAAGAACCGATGTAATGCTCAATACAGTATTTTGTCCAAATGTGTATTTGAAGACAAAGATTACTGAAAAGACTTATGTTAATTAATATTCCCCACCCATTTTTTTTCACTCTTACTGTGTACATTCCATTTTTATTTTAAGAAACGATGTAATGTTCAATACAGTATTCTGTCTAAATGTGTATTTGAAGACAATGATCACTAAAAAAGACATATGTTAATTAATACCCCCACCCCCCCCCCCCCCCTTTTTATTATATAGCAGCTTATTAAAGACATCACACCCAACATTGAATACCAGTATCCCAGAGAAGAAGAAAAAGTAATGTTGGGATGTGAAACGTTAATAAATGATACATTGATATTTGTATTACACATTTATCAGCAAAACCATTCCTATGAAGTCTTGTTTCGTATTTCCAAAAAAGTGTAACATACTCGGTCAATGAAAACAACAACATGATTCATAGGTGTGGTAGACCAGTGTGGTACCGACCAGTATGATGAAAAATCCCTGAATGCAACTAACTGAATGCTGGAACGTTCGGAAGTAATCTCTTGCTAATGTTATACTCACCTATATTAGAATAATATCCATTGGATGAAAAATCCACATATGTGATGCTTACTTGTGAGAATGATTTTAGCAACTAATCTTATATGATGTAAGGCCCCACAGTTTGGGAATCAATTGAAATGTGATATCTGAAAAAGCTGTGAATCGTTCTGTGGGATGATTATTATGCATCATGGTAATCTAAACTAGGTGTGTGCCCATCTTGAATTTTGTTTACTCCCCCTTAAAGAACACACATTTCTCGATGGCGATAATACGTTTATATACCAAATATATATACACTGTGTGCACATTGTACGTCCACACACACACACACACACACACACACACACACACACACACACACCTCACCCATGATTTCCCCCCAAGTTGGAATTACTTGTAGTATGAAAATTTATAATATATTCCGTCAATGAATCACGTCTTAGTATAATGTTTGGCACCAACATTTCAAATGCAATCTGACTCCATAGTTTGTTAGTTTGCGGCGGCGCGCGGCAAGACCGATGGGATGTCGCGGCGGGACGGACGGGGCGGCTGCACGGAGGGGGACGCAATGGCGCGGGCGGGGGAGGCGCGGGTCGTGGCGGAGGCGGCGATCAGCAAACACACATGAGGATGAGTAAAAATAAAAAGAAAGGTAAGAGTCATATCTTCATTTTATTATTTCACAATCAGTGGACATAAGATACGCATATACAGAAGGTCACATTCAGAGGTCGTAAGGCAAAATACAGTTACTGTTTATTTAGTATAATTGTCATCATCAATGTCCTCATCACCACTGGCATCATCATCATCGTCGTCGGCACTGTCTGCTTTGTCCAGATATTCACTGATCCAGGAACGATATTTGTTTAATCTGGAACGAATTTGTGGTCTAACATCTGTCTTCGGATCCACCGACTGTAGAATGTTTCTCGAGTTCATGCCTTTGTCAAAGTAATACATGTATGTCAAAACTCGAGAGTACGTTTCTTTAAACAATTTCCATTTTAGAGCCTTCAGTCGTTTTTCGATGTCATCTTGAGACATATTCCTATTTCGAAAACGTTGTTTCTTGTCTTCAAAATAGTCACGATTTATATCGTATTCACGATCGATCATCTGACGTATGCCCTCGTTTTCGAGGTCATTAGAGGTCTCTCCTTTGTTCTCATCATTTTCACACGTTTTCAAGCGCAGGTGTCGCTGCAAGTTTCTCCCGTCTTTAAAGACGACCCCACACGTATCGCAGGACTGCAGTTTCTTGACCTTTTTCAAAAATGGCTCTACATCATCGTCTTCGTCGTCAGCACTTTCGTAGGCGGGTATGCCTGGTAATTTCCTTTTAAATGCACCGTTTTGCATGGTTTTGGATCCACTGTAGTAGCTGCACTCGCAGAGCTGTTTTCCCGATGCTAGTGACAAGTCGTCTGGGATGTTCGCTGTTGCGTCTACGCTTTTATATCGTTCAGGCACACAGGTTCCCGTCTCTAGGCCGTTAGGTCGAAGGCGTAACATTTCGGGCGTGGTGGGTTTGAGGTCCACCATGAGGTGTCCAAAGGATAGCTCCCTCAAAATATTTCATGAAATGACGAGTGTTTTCTGAATACATCTGTCGTGCCAATGTCAGAACGTGTTGTTTGTCGATGGGATTTTTGAACAGCGCCAGGTAATGACAATTTCTTCTCTGCGTCGGGTCTTTACTCTGATAGAGATTCTGATTGATGGCAATCACGGAGAGGTTTCTGTGGTGACCCCCTTCTGTATAAAGGTCCGTGATGCAAGAATCTTTATTAGCCGTAGACATCCATCAGGTCATCTAACACGATGAGATTTCTAATTCTGGGTGGTGGCAGTGGTGGTGGTGGTGGTGGTGGTGGTGGCAGTGGCAGTGGTGGATGACTGGTGTTTAGATGTCGCATCATGGCATCTCTCCTGGAAAATATCTTTTCGCACTCAGGACACGAGCTCTGATACATTGTGACAGCGCCGCAGATTCAAACTGAAATGGCGATGTCCGTCATGGCATGTCATGTCATAGGGTTTTACGTGCACATTCAGAACAAGCTGTTGTAGCGCACGCCTGTCGTGGGCACAAGAGCCGGCCTTGGCTCCTCCGTCCATGACAGGAAAGGTGGGGGAAGGGGAGAGGAGGGACCGCCTGCACTGGCAGGTGCAAGGGAGCACCAGCAGCCCGATCAAATCGGTAGCAGGCGGGTGGGGGTGGTGGTGGTGCTATGGAATTTGAATGGAGCAGTTAAATGCCAAAGAGAAAAGGGTGCGCAATTTTGATTGAGGGAATTTGGCGCAATTTTGAACGGTCGGTCGAAAGGTAAATGGCCGAGCTAATATAGGTTTTGATATTAGTGAATCGAGAGTAGCTCGTTAATTTTAGACCTTTACGATGCTGTGGTGTCTTCCTAGGTTGCCCGCGATGTCCGTCTTCCGTGGCTCCTTTTATACAGTTTAAAATTGCCTCTGCCGTTTCGAGGCGTTACGCTTGTATCCCCCACCACTTTGTTGTTGTTGATTATGTTGCTTTAGGCGTTTGAGTTGAGCTTTAGCTTGTTCCACCACCTGTTGCGTGGGAGAAGTCATAACGACGGGAGGGTTGTTGTGTGACTCTTCGGGCTTCTTATTCTTCTTGTAATCTTTGTCGTACAGTTCCAAGAAACTATCCACGTCCATCCTTTCACCGGTACGAGATGAAACGATACATTTGCCTTGAGCTTGCAACTGATAATAGCGAGTCCATTTCTCGGTGTCGGGAACGTACAGTGTGTAGTTCATGACGATCAGAACCCGAAAGGCATAGGCTTGAGATGAAGTGTCACGACGACGGATCGGGCGATAAATGAAGCAGGGTGTCCCGTGGGGCTCTTTATATAGACGTGAATGACATCGATGTTTTCTACTCTGACTGGTAGATAATGATAGTGTGGAAACACAAAAGAGCGCTCTTGCTGTATGTCACGGAACATGCTCTTAAATTTGTTTCGCCTGTGGCGATTTTAATTGTGTTAGAGGGCCGTGTGCAGTTTATTGCCCGTAGCCCAGATGGGCAACTTGTTACGTAAGACTTCTGCGCGACCGTCCTCGATCGGTACGCCTAATACACACCCTCAGCCAGATGCGGAGGCCATGTGGCTAGTAGTTACGTAATGTCTCCGGTAGTGCTGTTTATGGCCAGGAGATTGCTCGCGGTTGGCGACAGCCATACTGACGATCAGAGAGAAATATACCGACTCTAGTAGATGTAGAATATGAGATGATACGTGAGGTACCGCCTTGTACCCCCAGGCAAAATCCTGATTTATAATAAATAGCTAGTGTTTTAGAGATATCGAGGAGAACGAGAAAAGGACGGCTCCCAGGGAACGTTAGTCCGTTTGGACTTTGGTAAATATTATTTCTGCTCTGTGTATAACCTTGATGTGATTGATGTGACTTTAAATATTTTGATACTGTATTATACCAATATTCTTTAGACAGTGTCTTCGGTCATCTGACGAAGTAAATCGTAGACTTTTTGTTCTAACATTATATGAGTATTTGGTAATATAAAGCTTAGCCAGTCATCCTAGCGGACCTAGGTAAACTGTAGGTTATTGTCTTTATTGTGATAGGTACCAGTATTAATTCTGTGTTGCAAGATTACTGAAAGTGTAGTTAAGGGTTAATTAAAAATTAACCCGTTAGGAATAGAGCTGTAATTCCTTTATTAATTAAGTTCCCCTGGAAGCGTTTCTAAATTATCACACGTTACTGAACGAGTAGTAAGGGTTAATTAAAACTTAACCAGTTAGGAATGGTGTTGTAATTCCTTTATTAATTAACTTCTCCTGGAAGCGTTTCTCAATTATCACACGTGTGGGTGTGGTGTAACGGTGAAGTGATTCGCATATTGTGTAACTAGACACCTAGAGATTAACTAATTAAGTGATCAGTTCTGGGTTGTTATTATTGCTGTTATTAATTAACTACTACGGCTGTACATTTGTCAGCGTAGATTAATACAGATTCCAAAGTGTATTGTGTTTTGTTGTGTTTCTAGTGAGCTAAACGTGCTATAAATATATATACTTTATATAAGATCGTATCTCTGATCATACCTAGAGACGAGCCATACTAGGGTTTAACAGCCTGTTACAGAGATATCTAATAGATATACAGTTAGGAGAGAGATTTGGATAATCGTGTTTATTCAGTTACGGGAATTATAGAATCCCCGTGACACTGTATATGTCACGACACTTGTTTCTCTTGCTGACGTCCCAGTTTTCAAAGGTAATCTCATGTGTGTCACCCTCTCTCTCTCTCTCTCTCTCTCTCTCTCTCTCTCTCTCTCTCTCTCTCTCTCTCTCTCTCTCTCTCTCTCTCTCTCTCTCTCTCTCTCTCTCTCTTTGTGTACATGTATACATGCACATATATATTTATAATAATACCAAAATTATGAGAACTGATACTGAATGTATTATGAACATGTTTTGCTATACTATTTCACCGATTTTCTAATTTCTTTCTTTCTTCTTAAATGTTTTCAGCACAACAATGACTCCTTTTCTTCAAACTCGTATTCTAAGTCAAAACCGAAACTATGTACATGATAACCGAGAAACTGATGAACGACATAGAAAGGCGGACGATCCAAACGTTTCACTTCCACAACTGAGCGGCAAATACGTGATATATTCTGTGCACTAATCTCCACCAGATGTTATCTCCGAGAAAATAGTCGGAAGGCCAAGGAGCAGGTTTATCCGATTATATTCCAACATAGTACACAAATAAAAACAATGCGGGCATTTAAATATATAATGTTGATAACCATATAACCTATTTTCATACTGATGTTCAAATAAAGTTTAAGCAACGAAAGGTTCAGGAAATGAAGATGTGTTTAACTAACAGCTATTTGATGTTTAATTGATATTTCCATATCTGAGAGAAGTTATGTAGGGTGTATACCACCAAATCAAATTCCACAGACAATAATAGTAACATGTAGCTAAATCTGCTATATGCGGCATGTCAGTGAACATATACATTATAGATATTTATACTACCGCCCATCACCCTTAACGTAACTAACAGAAACGGGCTCTGTGTGTGTGGGGGGGGGGGGGGGGGGGTAAGCTGCTAGTTTAAGACATGATTGGAGCCTTGTTCAGCCAGCGGTTACCACCAGTCTTTCACAACAGGTGTCATCAAAGGCCATACGATTTCTTCTGGTAAGACGCTTATGAAGATATCCCTTGCTAGTCATCGTGGTGGTAGCGGATGACCACCATAAGCACGAAATAAAGTTAGTGGCTGAAAATAATACAATCTGACCCATATATCTAATCATGTGACAAGACGAGTCACAGGCGTCGTTACGCCGCTATTTCAAGAGAACCAATAACAGGTATCACATTCATCTCGAGAATCAGGCTATCTCGACTGCAAATTGTCCTATTAAAACGGGTCGTAAGTCAGTCACTAAAACAAAGCTAATGCAGTTATTGGTTTATAGTAGGAAGTATTGAACAGCCGTTGACCTACTAAAGTAATATGATCAAAGACAAATTTTTCCATAAAATACGAGCGTTTAATTTTTCATTTTGCTTTTACTTTAATCAACCAGTTAGGTAAGCCACTTATTATCGATATTGTGGTATGCAGAGAATATTATTTGAGTGGCTGTTAGATATCATTACTTATTTTATGAGTTATTTCAAGAGATATCTAACGAGCGAAAGCGATTTGGACCCGTTTTTAAACAAAGCATTGTAAGCGTTTTTAAACATCGAGTTGTAAGATAAATAGTATCTGACTGACTCGAATTTAGTATTCCATTTGTTATTTATTCTAAAAGAAGAGTAGGTTTAAAATCAATTTGAAACTCAATTATTGAATTTTGTTTGTATTATTGTTAATTTTGGCTAACGCTATATCTTTCACATATTTGCAAAATGGCTTATGGTAGTGAACTTTATATTAAGAGGAATGTACATACAGTGTACATTTGAAGTCATAAAAATTTTACGATTCTTTGAAGCCATGAAATGTGTACGACTCTTTGAAGTCATGAAATTTGTTCGATTCTTTTAATAGATCAACACATGTGCGATCGTCCCTTTAACATCTGTATGAAACATGTAACATTTGTTTTTGCATAAAGTACAATAATATGACCAATGCTGTGAACACTGCCATGTACCTACTGCCAGGGTACACTGTTGTGAACACAGCGTGGTGCCATGGCAACGTGCCACAATATAAATATATATATGTATCTTTGACAGGGGCCCAACGTTTTCTACATAACCAGAAGGCACGCGTTGTAGCTATATTAGTAATATCTGAATTGTCTGTTGACAACAGCATCAGAACTGGTACTGTTATTAACTTAAGAGCTAGCATGGCCGATATACTATAACAGGAACCATTAACTTTACAAACCCATTATTTGTTGACAATTGCATGGAAACTTGTACCGTTATTAACTCAAGAGCTACTATGGCCGAAATATTATATATAATAATAGGAATCATTTAATCTTAAACAGCCATTTGAGATCAGACAAAACAAGACATTGCAAAACAAGAACTGTACGTTCTTAAAACTGCACCGAGTGGAGAACATATAAACACAAAATGAGTTTACAAAATATTTTGTGAGAGAACATCGTTTGAGAAATGATGAATCACACAGCGATATCCCGTATACACTGGTTATCGATTTATAGATATCTGATTGGCTGATTCATGGTGATGACCCACTTGTCAAAGTCAAACCGTCCACTAAAATTAAAATTGCAAACAAGGAACAAAACGCATGCGGCGTGAAATTTGTTTTTGAAAAATAGGTTTTATTTTCTTTGTAAAAATATTTAAGTAATATAAAACTGCAGTCATTAAATATCATTAAATAATAAGAGAGAGAGAGAGAGAGAGAGAGAGAGAGAGAGAGAGAGAGAGAGAGAGAGAGAGAGAGAGAGAGAGAGAGAGGGGGGAGTTGAGAGAGAGGGGGGAGAGAGAGAGAGAGAGAGAGAGTGTGTGGAGAGAGTGGAGAGAGTGGAGAGACAGAGAGAGAGAGAGAGAGAGAGAGAGAGAGAGAGAGAGAGAGAGAGAGAGAGAGAGAGAGAGAGAGAGAGAGAGAGAGAGAGAGGTGATTTGGTGCAACCGAAAGTTCAAGCAAGAAAAACATAAAGAGGACCTACCCCCCACATGTTTCACTAATGAAGATAACGGTACTAGTATTACTAGTATCTTATTTTTGTGTTTATAGCTACGATTCAAGTATTCCGAACCGCACACGCAACTCCTCCATGACTTAATGGCGTCAGGGGAAATACCTTTTAACAAATTGGCAGTTTCTCAAAGGAACAGAAATAGTATCGCAGCTAGTAATTGTCGCCTGTGGTGTATTGCAAGGTTCAGTTTTAGGACCACTGCCGTTACTCAATTTGCTGATACATACATACATATGTTTCAACGATACTAATAATGTTCAAAATTCGCTGACGATGCACTAACATCTATTTCAGTTACATCTGAAAGCAATACAGATTTATACAGGAAACTACATAGACATTTTGAAGTGAATCACTGAATGCAAAATAATAAATAAATAAATAACAACAAATACAAATGGAAAATATATATTATTTTTATGATGTGAAATTATATGCTTTGGATATTAAAAAAAATAAAAAAATTCCACAAATTAATTTGAAATAATAAATTATAAATCGTTTCATTAATATCTTGTATTATATGAAATTCGAATTCGAGATGCTAAAGTGTTATTATCATTATTATTATTATTAAATACCCAGTAGAAAATAACTAAAATAATAAATAAACAAACAACCATTAGAACTCAGTGCCGTCAACTGGTACGACACTGTGACCGAACGTAACACAACTACATTTCACGCCGCATCATTTACAACATTTGTCTCACCATGACCGTATATTAAATTTGAATTCAAGTTGGCAAAATACCATTAGCATTTAAAGCCGACTTCATCATTATAAGCAAGAGGATTAACTGGCGGGTCTCTAATACCGCGGCATCTCGCGACGCGGTGATAATGTCAGATCATTTAATCAGCCAGACGTCCGAACACACGTGGTCGCATTGCTTCTTAGACAAATTCGGTTAACGCCGCTCTTCATCGATGGGTAAACTCGATTTCCAGGGAGCTGTTGCGCCTGAGATATTGTTTTAAATAGAGCTGTCCATCTTCTGGGCTGAAATGTGCCCCCTTGAAGCAGAAGGCGCTAACGAGGTCGAAGATTAAGACCAGGAAGGTCGTGTTTGTGCCTTCAGTGGATGTAAGGCATACAGAAAAAACGATTGCATTCGATTAGATTAGGTTCTAGTTTGCAATGTTAAACCAGTTCAGCAAACGTACATGTATTAGAAGAAAATGTTCCTTTTGAGGGTAAATAAGATTGCAAACATGTAATAAGCTTTAGAAAGGAACTGTCTATTGGAAGCTGGGAGCTAGATGACGAACTCGCTTCTTAACACATAAACACCTATTTTTTAACCAAATAAAGAGTTACTATGTTATTTGATGTGACCTAAAAAGGAGAGGAGACAATCCAATGTAGTTAATGAGAGAGAGAGAGAGAGAGAGAGAGAGAGAGAGAGAGAGAGAGAGAGAGAGAGAGAGAGAGAGAGAGAGAGAGAGTGTGTGTGTGTGTGTGTGTGGTGTATTGTAGTGTATGCTAGGGTAGTAGTGTAGTGTAGTGCAGTGCAGTGTAGTGTAGTACAGTGCAGTGTAGTACAGTGTAGTGTAGTATATTGCAGAGGCTGGCGGATATATACATCTAGAAAGCTTTTACAGTAATACAAATCAATTAGGATGAGCGGAAATCGCAATGACCACACATTACTTATCGTTGTGAGCAAATCATTCCATTATTTAAGTTTGTAATCGCGATTAATCAACGTGAGACGACGAGCTGTTAACCTTGGCGTGAGACCGCCCCGGAGCCGCTCGATACAGCAATGTTACTGGGACGTGCGGCCGGGATGGGCAATGGCTCTCATGAATGACCAAATGAAAAAGCCACTATCCTAGGACAAGACAAAATATACTTTGAATCCTAGAAGACCGGCCTCAGTGGCGCAGTGGTTAAGCCATCGGAATACGGGCTGGTAGGTACATGAGTCGCAGCCCGGTACCAGCTCCAACCCAGAGCGAGTTCTTAAGGGCTCATTGGGTAGGTGTAAGACCACTATAGCCTCTTCTCTCTCACTAACCACTAACCAACTAACAACTAATCCACTGTCCTGGACAGACAGCCCAGATAGCTGAAGTGTGTGCCCAGGACAGCGTGATTGAACCTTAACTGGACATAAGAACGAAAATAAGTTGAAATGAAATTAATTCTGGAAGCAGTCCTGGTATTGTCAAAACGTCAGTTTGACTGCTGTGTGCAGAGATACGATTTTGAAAATGTTGATTGTTTAGTATTCCAAGACAGCACTAGAAATAAAATGTATTTATAAAATGTTTATAATTATTATAATTAGAAGAGTTGTGTAGTATATTATCTCTTGATTTTTTTTTTATCTTTGACTCTACCTTGTGCATAGATACGGTTTTGAAAATGTTAATTGTTTTGTCGTTCTGACTGGTCTGCCAATGATATTATAAGACAGGACTGGAAACAAAATGCATGTAGTAAATGTTTATACGTATTACCTATGGGAGTGTCATGTAGTGTTCTATCAGTCTTTGGAATAAACTTATCTGTTAAAAGTATTTACATATATTTTAAAGACACAAATTCAGTGCTACAGATATGCTGATTATACCAGACAACTCCCAAAAACTACTGATAACAGAAATTGATTATTTATGATGGCAATACCAGAAGTGTTCTGACATTCCAACAAAGCCTTTGATAAGCCATATTCTTATTTTGTTTAAAAAAAAAAAAAAAACCCAACAAAGACGCAAACCTATCTACTACATAAATTTAGTTGTTGTTGTTTTAGTTTTTTTTAGTCCGTTTACATCAAAGACATCAACATGAGTCGTTCATCATCCTAGGTTTGTACAAGCACGTTCTTTACTGCTACCATTTACACCACTAACGAGATAGGTATTAAAAAACGTTTTCCCCGTATTAAGTGAAAGACTATTGGTATATAATGTTGTAATGCGCAATACACATTTTACATCTTGAGATGTTATTTTCCTATTCGGTGTGGAGAATTTACCATTATAAATTAATGTTCTTCGACAAACTTTGTAAAATTGTTAGCATACCTACTTCTGCAAATAACCTTTTTTGTACCAGTACTCGTTTTAGTACTCATTGTATTTAGCATTTTGTGAATGAATGAATGAATGAATGAATGAATGAATGAATGAATGAATGAATGAATGAATGAATGAAAGAATGAATGAATGAATGAATGAATGTTTAACAAAACCCCAGCACAAAAATACACATCGGATATTGGGTGTCAGAAAAGGTAAGTACATGGAAATATCATTTATATAATGACTGTATAAAACCACAGTGTAAAGAGCTTGAGGGGTGGGGGTATAACACAATACAAATATCAAGGTAAATATATTTTAAAATTTTGTATAGAAATGAAAGTGTTTTAAAAAACCTTAAAATTAATTCTAGGTGAAATTTAAAAGATTCTTGTAAATACACAGGTTCACAAAATATCTGAATTAGCTCATTCTCAAAATCATTTGTGTACAGTGGCAACATAAAGTGTGAGTGGAAGAAAAGAAGAAAAGACGTACGGATTGGTTGACAGTAAAAAGATCAAACAAACGTAGTTAGTAAAAATAATAAAGCAAAAAATAAAGCTAACACTTTGAAGCAGATGTTGTAACCTTCATCCTGTGTACAGCTATTCAAATTGTGATGTGTAAAACAACAGTAATTTTCTTATTATTGGTAATAGAGAGGTCTGCAGAAGCCAAAGAAAGGTTTCAAAAATAGATATAATTTAAAACCCAATATTGATTTCGTGAAACCCGATTACCTGTCGCAGCTGCTTCCATCTCAGTAATCTACTTGGAATAATTCATTTTCCAAAAGGGTGAGAGTTAGAGGAACAGATAGATACAGACAAATATACGGACAGATGACAGGACAGACATACAGACAGACAGATATACATATACATACACAGGCACACAGATGGACAGACGAATGGACGGACTGAGGGATTGACCAAAAGCCACAGAGACATAAATATACACACAAAAAGGGATGGATGAAGGGAGGAATGTGAAGAAAGGGCGAAAAATAAAACAAGATATAGAGAGAAAAACAGATCAAAGAGAGAGAACAGCGACAGAGGGAGGAAATCAGAGAGAAGGAAGGAAGGAAATGTGTTATTTAATGACGCACTCAACACATTTTATTTACGGTTATATGGCGTCAGAAGTCAGAAAGAATTCATATTATTTGGTGCACGCTATTACGTGTATTATATAACATATGGTAATCGCGAACGTTGATCTAGATACTCGGAAAGGAGGCAACCGCTTAACCACTGAACAGAATTTCCGCGAATCAGTCGAACGAGTCACCAACTGCCATAAGTCATCTTATTTAGGACCGAATTATCTGCCCCTAAATTATTCTTAATTATCTGCCCGTACATTATTTTTAGTTATCTGCCCCTGAATCATTCTTAGTTACCTTCCCTTAAATCATTCTTAGTTATCTACCCCTAAATCATTCTTAGTTATCTGTCCTTATATCATTCTTAGTTATCTGTCCCTAAATCATTCTTAGCTATATGCCCGTAAATCATTCTTATTTATCTAACCATAAATCATTTTTAGTTATCTGCCCCTAATTCATACTTAGTTATCTTTCCGTATATTGTTCTTAGTTATCTGCCCCTAAATCATGCTTATTTATCTGCCCCTAAATTATACTTAGTTATCTATCCGTATATCGTTCTTAGTTATCTGCCCCTAAATCATTCTTAGTTAGTTTCCCCTAATTCATACTTAGTTATCTGCCTGTAAATCGTTCTTAGTTATCTGCCCCTAAATCATGCTTATTTATCTTCCCCTAAATTATACTTAGTTATCTATCCGTATATCGTTCTTAGTTATCTTCCCCTAAATCATTCTTAGTTAGTTTCCCCTAATTCATACTTAGTTATCTGCCTGTAAATCGTTCTTAGTTATCTGCCCCTAAATCATGCTTATTTATCTTCCCCTAAATCATTCTTAGTTATTTGCCCCTAATTCATACTTAGTTATCTGCCCGTAAATCGTTCATGGTTATTTCTCCACGTTTGGTACGTTACAAACGTCTATTATCGTTCATCATTTTCGACGTCCAATTATGACCAATATATGATTCAACCCCAAAACGGAAAGATCAGTGTTAAAGATAGTGACTTCCACAATTCATTTTAGGATTATCTGCAATATTAGTTAGACAGGGGAGAAAAGAGAGAAAGAAAAAAAGAGGAAATTTTCAAAGGAAGAATAACCGAACTAAATGGTGCCATCGCACAACTTGGTATATATATATATGTATATATATATATATATATATATATATATATATATATATATATATATATATATATATACACACACACACACACATACATACATACACACACATACACGCATATGCACGCACGCACACACACGTACACACACGTACATACACATACATGTATACATTTACACACAGGAACTGCATATATAATGATATACGTAATATTATACTAGTATTTCTAATGATATACTTAATAAATATACTAGTATTCCTATTAGAAACAGTTTCGGTATAAACGAGAGCATCTGCTTCAGTATGACATTGATGTGAATTCAATTCTTTGTAAAACTTAAAAAAAAAAAAAATCCACTCAAACAACCTTAAAATTAAATTTATATAATAATAAAATATATACGTGTAAGTCAAACTATGGGTTCGCGTCCAACACATTTTGATGTTCAAATCACGAATGTTATGCCCTCGAAATAGAACAGTGACTTCTGTCCCTTGCATTACATGCAAGGATTTTGTTCTGGCATCTAATTGTGTAGTACTCACTGCAACATGTCTCATGGCAAAAGAACTCTTAATGCTAGATAAGTAGCAGACACGCCAATTTTGTCATTACCCTTGCCAAATCACTGCGTCTACTCTTCGATACGACAATGGCACGATAATTAGACGTGAATTGCTTCCAAAATGGCCGATATGAAAATAGTAATCTGTCTTGTGGCCCTGAGTAAAAACGAATTGTTATTTCACGACACAAAGAAGAAGAAAAAAAAAAGACTTTTGAAAATTCGTCGAGCAATTTCCAAAGCGTCAGTAAAAGCCCAAAGGAGATACTGTTTCTCTTTTTGATGCTATCTAATGTATTTTAGATGATTCAAGTTGCGGAATTACGCGAAAGTGGAGGCACCGATATTTTTATGTTAGTAATTTGTTCAAGCAGTATGTTGGCTAACGAATTCATTTCTAACAATAGTTTAATATTCACACTTCGGCAAACCTGGACAATTTCATATAAGTTCAATACAACATTATCTAAATTAGTTTTTTGTCAACTGTTGAGTGTGTGTGGTTTTGTTTTCGGTGGGTTTTTTGTTCAGTTCTTTCTGAAACTAATTATTTTTCCGTTTCCATCCATCTGTTTCACAGTGTCACATCACCAAATTCTATATAGGCTTCATGTTACAACAGCAGTCTTGTTAAAATGTGTTTGGATTGGTTAAACTGACATTGCGTTCGTACATAATGTTAAAATAAGTGGTTTTTATGAATCTCTATAAATTACTAATTACTAATGCACTAATGTCTGATGTCACGTTCAGTGAAGAATCTTGTGTCAACATGAGTGTCATTCATTCGTTTATTTTAACTTATTTCCGTGCTTATAATCAAAGTTAAGGTTCAAGCATGCTATCCTGGGCACACACCTCGGCTATCTGGGCTGCCTGTCGAAGACAGTGGATTAATGTTAATTGTTAATGGAAGACTACTGGCCTTACACCTTCTCATTTACAGTTAAAACTCGCTCGGATGGAAGCCGATACAAGGATGCGAACCCAGTATCTATCAGCCTTAAGTTCAATGGCTAAATCGTCACAGAGGCCGGTGCACAACACAATCAAATGAGCATTATTTACAGAAAGATGTAATATCGAAAGAGGTAATAGAATTGACTGGCTCAACCGATCGACTGGTCATTTATTTATTATGGAGCGTAGTATTCTCAGCGGACCCTGGTCAAGCTGACCCAGCCAGCAGCCATTTTGATATTATAGCACTCATAAATGATATGTTTTATAGTTTTTCTTTTTGATGATTTGAGGGGTTTTAAAAAATAATTTTGTTTATAGTATTTTTTATTGTCGTCTCTGGGTGAGAGCAGATACAAGGATGCGAACACTGTACCTACCAGCTTTAAGTTCAACGGTAAATAGCCACAGAGGCCTGTGCACCACACATGTCAGTGAGCATTATTTATATATATTTAATGTTATGGTACAAACGTATGGGGTATTAATATTGTCAAATTACTGAAGATATTCAGATTA
Source organism: Gigantopelta aegis (assembly GCF_016097555.1). Lineage (NCBI taxonomy): Eukaryota > Metazoa > Mollusca > Gastropoda > Neomphalida > Peltospiridae > Gigantopelta > Gigantopelta aegis. The sequence continues at coordinate 5,590,968 of NC_054700.1, read as the reverse complement.
AAATATTCAAACGGTATTTAAAATTAGGGGTAAATACCAGTTATATTATGCATTTAAATGAATGTGGTAGAGCTGCTATACAGCTTATATATTCCACCAGAGCTATTAAATATTGGTATAGGCCATTACAAAATATTCAGGAAACTTGAATAAGAAGGATGCATCGCATGAGTTACTCGTATAAAAGCTAATATATTTGCATCAGCATTTGACTATGTTTGGAATCCCCGGGATGTTGGAAGTGCAAAGTCGCTATAAACAATTGCATTTAAACAACGATTGTTTGACACCTCCAATAAAAGTGGTGTGGTTTTATTACTAAACTATCAGTGTAAGCCATTGCTAAATGTAGAACGTTATCTCACTGTTTACTAAATCATAGAGTAATTTATATTAAATTTACATGTATATATTTGTTTCTGTTGATCAAGGAAGGTACATCAAAACAGCTTATACTGAAAAAACTTGTTTTCCATATTGTCTGAATAAAGGATTACGATATATCGACGATGAACTTCATATCTTGTTTGTATGTAAGCGATATGATGCACTGAGAGATCATATTTCAACATTCATACAAAACCCCTCATTCATTGCAAACGTGTATTGACACTGACGACAGAGAATCTGGGTGTATTATTTAACATGCCTTTATCTATATAATGTGCAAACAGTCAGAAATACATACAAGTTTAAATATACAACCATACTCCGCAAATGCTTAAATATACAAATATACTCCGCAAATGTTTAAATATACAAATATACTCCGCAAATGCTTAAATATACACATATACTCCGCAAATGCTTAAATATACAAATATACTCTGCAAATGCTTAAATATACAAACATACTCTGCAAATGCTTAAATATACATGATGATGATGATGCTAATGTTGATGAGGATTAGGATGATGATGATTATGATTCTTTCTATTCGATGGCTTAACCACGACAACACCGACGTCATGCCTGTTGTCCATATACCCAGGGGCTGACGCGAGCACGACTACTACTGCCCGATTTAGCCATTAAAACGATAATAGTCTTGCCACGAAACAGATGACAATTCCAGACATTTACAAATCGCGCGCCAGTGTTTGGAAATATTTAACATTTACGATACACGGTTGCAACATATGTGCTGAGCTATGGATCTCGATTCCCACACCTCAGATAGAAACACGTAAAACACCCAAGGCCGTGTACACATCGCAGAACCTAAACAAACCTGGCATCGAGCAGGTACAAGATCCAAGATCTTTCTTATTTATGGCGAAATTTGAGCTCCGGGGGGAAAAAAATCATCACAAACCGTTCGGTGTGGTGCTCCGAACTATAAAGGCCGGAAACAAGCACGAAATGCTACAGCGAAAGACTACATGGGTTTGCCCACGTTGAAACAACACGTCTGCAAAAGGCTGATTACTTGCAATGATGTAATAACTAGTGTTTGCGTAGAAATGTGGGGGTATTTATCCAAATACGAACTGTTTTTGGTAAGGGCAAGATGTTTTCTTTCTTTCTTTTTTTTTTTGGTCTTACCTGTGGGTTTTTTGTTTGCTGATGTTGTTTTGCTTTTATTTTTAGTTGGCGGGGAGGGGTGGGGTGGGGGGTGCATTGTGTTTCATGTCGAGTGTGAGTGTATGCTTTTTTGCTTCTTTTTTGTTCGATGAGGTTTTTGTTGTGTTTTTTATTGCACGTGAGGGCCTCGAAATGGGGTGTACACCATCAGAAGCCCCTCTTGGACTGTCCCTGTTTTTTGTTTTTATTTATTACTGTTTTCATCAGAACAGCCACGTGTTGTCTTAGATCCCATAAGAAAAATTAAATAATCAAACACGCAATATTGCATGGCAAAAGAGTATTGCAAAAAGATATAAAAACGGCGGGAATTCGCATTTACCGCTATACAGGCAATATTAAAACTTAACGACGTTATTTACACGCAATCCAATGCGTATATCCACGTAAGGTTCAAGCACGCTGACCTGGGTTTACATCTCACTAAGCTCGACTGTTTGTACAGGACAGAAGAGAACAGGGTAGGAACATGCATACACATACACATACACACACACACAGAGAGAGAGAGAGAGAGAGAGAGAGAGAGAGAGAGAGAGAGAGAGAGAGAGAGAGAGAGGGAGAGAGACACACACACACACACACACACACACACACACACACACACACACCTGTGTTAAGGTTTGTTGTTAGTGGTTGACGGGTAAGTCAATGTAGAAGTCTTACACACCTCCACCAAGCCGTTCAAACTCATTCTGGGTGTTCGACCATATACTGGGATACGAACTTAATTCATACTATTGATATCTCTCTCGTTCCAACCAGTGTCACATAGCCGTTGAAAGGCACTGAAATGTACTGTTCTATGTATGTTGAGGTGCATGTAAATTATCCCTTGTTGCTAATGGAAAAAAAGGTATCGGATTTCACATGATTAATCAATAAATGTGTTCTAGTGGTTTCATAAAACCAAAAATATATTTGATCTTTAACTGTAAGTTATTGGGCGACCTTTATAGATACATTTGGTCTCAGTGGACTAAATTTTCTGCCATTCATTTTTGATCTACTTCCCATACAGCGTGTATTTCCGGAACTATCTTTTATTCGTTTCATCAAATATTCATAATGAGCCTTTTAAAGTTCATTGATTTTCAAAACACTCTTCAGTTATTTTGGATGGGCAGTCAAGCCTGGAAACAATGGGTTAAAGTAATGTGTTCATAAAGCACTGCTATTATAGATTTATTTTGTCAGCAAACATTCGATGGTAAAACATAATTATTTGTCTTTGGGCGACGGCACGGATAGTGATATATCAATGTTAGCCAGACTTGACCAAACGATAAAAAATGCGATACTTTAGAGTGTAGAGTAATCAAATTCGTTTGGTCCTATATAACTTTATGATTACTGTAGCCTAACATAAAACAATTGAGACAAATAATGTCGCAACCTTGTCAGAACCTTTATTCCTTTTGCCTGGAGGCATGATGATTTAAATACTACCTACTACAAGTGTTTAATGACAAAGAATACATAATAAATATAGATTCATTTTTAGAATATTAGTGTTTGTATATTCGATGTGTTTCTGGTTGTCGTAATGTTTGTAAGTAGCCCAAACTGAATTTATTTATATTTATAAATGTTTTATTTAATGACGCACTCAACACATTTTATTTACGATTATATGGCGTCGGACATAATATTGGTTATTAACCACAAAGATATTGAGACAGGAAACTCGCTGTCGCCACTTCAAGGGTTACTCTTCGATTAGCAGCAAGGGATCTATTATATGCACAATCCCACAGACAGGATAGTACGTACCAAGGTCTTTGTTACACCAGTTGTGGAGCAATGGCTGGAACGAGAAATAGCCCTATGGGTCCACCGATAGGGATCGATCCTAGACCGACCGCGCATCAAGCGAACGCTTTAAGACTAAAGTTTGTTTTGTTTAACTACACCACTAGAGCACATTGATTTATTAAACATCGGTTATTGGATGTCAAACATTTGGTAAACATTTTTCTCGTTGTCTTGGGGGAAACCCGCTACATTTTCCCCTATATAATAGCAGCAAGAGATCTTTTATATGCATTTTTCCATAGACAGGACAGCACATACCAAGGCCTTTGATATACCAATCATCAGGACGGGAAAACCCCCCAATCTTCTTCTTCTTCTTCTTCTTCTTCGAAAGCTCAGACAGTAGCTCCAGTAGCTAAACACAATCTGAGAATGGGTTCACTGAGGCGGTTCGATCCCACAGCGCTCGCCTGTCAATACATTCAATACAACATGAGACTACGTGTTTTGTTCCCTGCATACAAACTGACTGTTTTTGCCACGAAATGAATTTAGTATTAGCTATACTTCGAGCGATTCCGTGCATGTATTGTCCTTCAAATGGTCGCGTGCCAGACAGAATACCAAATCAAACACTGACAATGAGATATACAATTCGCCAACACCAGATGACCACGTGTCAGTCACCACGGCAAAATGTTCCATAATGGACAGATGACGTCATACGGGCCGTCGTCGGGCAACTAGAAAAATTACGCTTGTGATTGTGTTCACTAGAACAATGGGCTGTTCGTACCATACTGGAAAATCGCCTATACGTTTGTTGCCCAGGGAATAGTGTTTGTTATGTCCAAATACCCCATTAGTCGCGAAATACCCAAACTCTTTTAATAACTACGAACTATTATGGTTTTGCACTACGGGAGAAGTGATGGTAAATTGCAGCTTTCCACGCACATTTTAAATGAAAATGTCGGAACGATAATGGACCGGGTATAAACCGTATCCGCTTTGTTCCGACGTGCCATAATTGGTGACGAATTTATGACAATACACTTCAAGGGAATTAGTTTTGTAAGTGATTAGTGAGCAATAACAATGTATATTCATTTCGTAGCAGTTGGACCTTTCTGTTCTCGTGTCACTAAAATAGACTGCAGATTTTTAATAAGGAATTACGACCGACCTCGTGATGTCGTGCTTAAGTCATTGGATACAAGGCTGGTAAGTACAAGGTTCGCAACCCGGTACCGGTAGAGCAAGTACAAGGTTCTTCAACACCTTCTTCTCCGGTACCGGCTAACCCACTGTCCTGGACAGACAGCCCAGGTAGCAACACCTTCTTCTCTTCACTAACGCTAACAACTAACCCACTGTCCTGGACAGACAGCCCAGGTAGCAACACCTTCTTCTCTCTCACTAACCGCTAACAACTAACCCACTGTCCTGGACAGACAGCCCAGGCAGCAACACCTTCTTCTCTCTCACTAACCGCTAACAACTAACCCACTGTCCTGGACAGACAGCCCAGGTAGCAACACCTTCTTCTCTCTCACTAACCGCTAACAACTAACCCACTGTCCTGGACAGACAGCCCAGGTAGCAACACCTTCTTCTCTCTCACTAACCGCTAACAACTAACCCACTGTCCTGGACAGACAGCCCAGGCAGCAACACCTTCTTCTCTCTCACTAACCGCTAACAACTAACCCGCTGTCCTGGACAGACAGCCCAGGCAGCAACACCTTCTTCTCTCTCACTAACCGCTAACAACTAACCCACTGTCCTGGACAGACAGCCCAGGTAGCAACACCTTCTTCTCTCTCACTAACCGCTAACAACTAACCCGCTGTCCTGGACAGACAGCCCAGGCAGCAAACCTTCTTCTCTCTCACTAACCGCTAACAACTAACCCGCTGTCCTGGACAGACAGCCCAGGTAGCAACACCTTCTTCTCTCTCACTAACCGCTAACAACTAACCCACTGTCCTGGACAGACAGCCCAGGTAGCAACACCTTCTTCTCTCTCACTAACCGCTAACAACTAACCCACTGTCCTGGACAGACAGCCCAGGCAGCAACACCTTCTTCTCTCTCACTAACCGCTAACAACTAACCCACTGTCCTGGACAGACAGCCCAGGTAGCAACACCTTCTTCTCTCTCACTAACCGCTAACAACTAACCCACTGTCCTGGACAGACAGCCCAGGTAGCAACACCTTCTTCTCTCTCACTAACCGCTAACAACTAACCCACTGTCCTGGACAGACAGCCCAGGCAGCAACACCTTCTTCTCTCTCACTAACCGCTAACAACTAACCCACTGTCCTGGACAGACAGCCCAGGTAGCAACACCTTCTTCTCTCTCACTAACCGCTAACAACTAACCCGCTGTCCTGGACAGACAGCCCAGGTAGCAACACCTTCTTCTCTCTCACTAACCGCTAACAACTAACCCGCTGTCCTGGACAGACAGCCCAGGTAGCAACACCTTCTTCTCTCTCACTAACCGCTCACTAACCGCAGCCCAGGTAACACCTTCTTCTCTCTCCAAAACCCACTGTCCTGGACACCCGCTGTCCTGGACAGACAGCCCAGGTAGCAACACCTTCTTCTCTCTCATTAACCGCTAACAACTAACCCACTGTCCTGGACAGACAGCCCAGGTAGCAACACCTTCTTCTCTCTCACTAACCGCTAACAACTAACCCACTGTCCTGGACAGACAGCCCAGGTAGCAACACCTTCTTCTCTCTCACTAACCGCTAACAACTAACCCACTGTCCTGGACAGACAGCCCAGGTAGCAACACCTTCTTCTCTCTCACTAACCGCTAACAACTAACAACTAACCCACTGTCCTGGACAGACAGCCCAGGTAGCAACACCTTCTTCTCTCTCACTAACCGCTAACAACTAACCCACTGTCCTGGACAGACAGCCCAGACAGCTGAAGTGTATGCCCAGGACAGCGTGGTTGAAACTTAATTGGATATAAGCAAGAAAATAAGTTGAAATGAAAAAAGGAATTAAGGAATGATGGCTTTGCAAAACCAATGTAAACCTGCTTGTAGAGAAATAAATATATACTACAAAAAAGCTTTGTTTTTACAAAACATGTTAAGTAAATCATATTTGAAAAGTTATAAACAAAAGTCTGTAACTAAAAGGAGCAACTGGCGTGCAACCACCGTTGGCAGATAAACATTTATGAATATATAATTAAATACAAATTATGAGAACATTGTTAAACGCGAGAAAATTTTCACGCTATTTTGTTTTCTCCTAAAGTACTTGCTGAGCCCATGGAAATGGCACTAATACCACATAGCTATTTCTTTTAAAATTAAGTCATAATCATCTTTTGTCAGTCTACTTTAACAAACAAAAACAAAAACATCACCACCACCACCAACAAACATCTTTGTTCAAAACGCCTGAGGGCTAAAACTAATTAGTTACAGGCTCCTTTCAACAGTTTGGTCATTTAATTTCTAAATTCCAAATGCCCTAAACTATTAGAACATTATGAGTGAATTTGGACACAGTAGGACTTCATCAAGAGAATTACCATTTTCTATAATGTAGACTCAACCTTAAGGACTACACAACCTTTGTTGCAGCCGCTCCCTTAGAATTCTGCATGTTATCTATACTCTTCAAAAAAGTAGGGAAACCTGAAATATTAATGTTACTATCAACTATTAGTCCGAACATACGTTTTGACCACAGACATTCTAGTAAAGAAAGAAAGAAAGAAAGAAGTGTTTTATTTAACGACGAACTCAACACATTTTATTTACGGTTATATGGCGTCAGACATATGGTTAAGGACCACACAGATTTTTTTTAGAGGAAACCCGCTGTCGCCACATAGGCTGCTCTTTTACGACAGGCAGCAAGGGATCTTTTATTTGCGCTTTCCACAGGCAGGATAGCACAAACCATGGCCTTTGTTGACACCAGTTATGGATCACTGGTCGGTGCAAGTGGTTTACACCTACCCATTGAGCCGTGCGGAGCATTCACTCAGGGTTTGGAGTCGGTATCTGGATTACAAATTCCATGTCTCGACTGGGATCCGAACCCAGTACCTACCAGCCTGTAGACCGATGGCCTGCCACGACGCCACCGAGGCCGGTCTAGTAAAGAACGTTCAGGTCTCTTTGTCAACACACCGAAACACATTCCATAGTTTGCACGTGCATCACGCAGTTGCCCCGTGCACGTGCGTGGGGTGTCATTGTTGATTTGACCATTTCCAGGAAAAAAAAGAAAGAAGTGTTTTATTTAACGACGCACTCAACACATTTTATTTACGGTTATATGGCGTCAGACATATGGTTAAGGACCACACAGATTTTGAGAGGAAACCCGCTGTCGCCACTACATGGGCTACTCTTCCGATTAGTAGCAAGGGATCTTTTATTTGCGCTTCCCACAGGCAGGATAGCACAAACCATGGCCTTTGTTGAACCAGTTATGGATCACTGGTCGGTGCAAGTGGTTTACACCTACCCATTGAGCCTTGCGGAGCACTCACTCAGGGTTTGGAGTCGGTATCTGGATTAAAAATCCCATGCCTCGACTGGGATCCGAACCCAGTACCTACCAGCCTGTAGACCGATGGCCTGCCACGACGCCACCGAGGCCGGTCAATTTCCAGGAAAGTCGATTAATCACTGTGTAACATTATTTCTGTCAATCTTTTTCATTCTGTTGATCATACAGTTGTTATTGTTTTGTTTTTAGTCATTTTTATTGTTTGAATTTACGATTTACCGATAAAAAAAACGCCAACTTTCAAATTTCACTTCTGACCCCAATCGTCCTTTAATGCCTTTGGTGGTCATAAAACTGAATACTACGTAATACTGAACTACCGGTTGTACTGTTTGCCCATTCCCCACAGCTAATATACCTTACAATTTTGGCAATTGTACATTCTTATTACAGTTCCTCTACGTTTTTTGAAGAGTATATATATTTTACGAACTCCTGTTATCTTGTCACTGTAAAGACGATTCCTTAGAGGTCGTGTCAAGCTATAGCTTGCTAACCTCAAAATCTCTGGTGAATCTCAATTCGGAGCTAGGCACAAGTGGGTTTTCACATTTTGGATCATGGGCGTTACCATGTGTTATAATGTAGATCCAACCTACAATACATTTGTTAAAGGTTTTCCACTTAAATTGTTCACATTGTCGATGGTTGGTCAAAGGTCGTGTCAAATTGTCTATTGGTCTAATTGGTCGCAAGTGTTTTCTCATGACCAAGGGCCTCACAATCCGGAAGAGGTTTTGTCCCTTGCTGACGTCAGAATCTCTGGGGAATCACAATTTGGAGCAATGCTCCTACAGAAGACCAGATTCTGAATTTCAAATGGCGAATAAATGAGTCGATCAACATCTGTGCTGTCTATGCCCTCGTATCAGTCATCTGCCATCATTTGCGACATTCCGAATTTCTTTACGGCAGAACGGGGCACTTTACTACAGAATAGGAATGGAGCAATTTAAAGCAAACCGCCGAAAGTTAAAATAGACCAAGGATACAAGGTAGCCGTGTTGTTACTTTTAGCATAATTTAGCATATTACGTCATTATACAAAATTAAGTATTAAATTGAACACCGATTCAGCGAATCACAAGTGGAACGAATTTAAAATATGCTGATTAATACCACCTAGTGTTGAGCGTCACCTAAATGAATGAATGAATGAATGAATGAATGCATGAATGAATGAACAAACGAACGAGCGAACGGAAGGGTGAACGAATGAATGAATCAACAACCAATGAACAAACGAACAATGAATTTTAACTTAATAGACAGCACGGTACCCCCACCCCCTCATCATATCGCTGGTTCCCAATATAAACCCATACGCCCGTGGTTTATAGCGATACCTAATAGAAATCCAGCACAATATTAAAATGTGTGGCATGTTCTAACCAACACAAGTGTGTTGGACATTGCATATAAACGATCGTTGCTGCTAATGGATAAAAAGAATCTGGATCTGAAGTAAGAGTCTACTCTTGTGTTCTACACCTAGTACCCTCAGTTACTATATATGCTTGGAACGTAACGGCCGGGGATTATACATTGTCTAGCTGTGTCACTGGAAAACAGACATTCATTTCCCACCAGACTCCGGGTGATACACCCAGAACCTCCGCCTCTCTTGTGTCGAGTGTTTTTAAACCACAGCTGTGCCGTCCGTTGTCGTCAGGTTCAGTGCAAGCGCTTCTAACGATTACCACCAATTGAAAACATCAATACCAATATATGTAATTGAAAATGCTGCTGCCGATGCAAATGTTATTTCTATCATTGCTGCTACAATGCAGAGCGGCCCCTGGGATGCGGTCGCGTCACCGAGGACTGGCGGTCAAAAGTTGTTTATTACTGGCAAGTAATTGGAACACGATTCAGATGGCAGGCTCCCATTGTTCTACGGGCTGAACAGGTTGGTTAACAAAGTGTATAAAGCACGTTTCAATGGCGCACTATAAACCTGTTTCAGTGATTCAGAATTACTATTTCTGATAGACCAAATCCACGAGGGAATGCAGTCGCAGGATGTTTTCCAGCAACAATACTAAGTTATTTTGCTGTACGTAGTAAGCCGTCGTTATTTCTGTTTTATAATAATAATAATAATAATAGATTTTTATTTCAGATCAGAGATCCATAGAACATATATAAACATCACATACAAAACTGATTACATAATATACAGCAGCTTGTGCCAGCGATTTACACATACAGATTTGACGTACACAGTTGTACACCGCAGGTGGGCAAGTAGGTCGTTTGAAGTTGTTTCGATTCTGCTCTTCAGCGAATATGCTGTTGAGCGAAGTAAAGCGCCAAAGCTTTTTACTCGATGACTGACAAACATCTTGCTGGCACTGTATGGTCGTCGTTGTCCGATCATCCATCGGTATGCATTATTATAACATATGTTAAGATCTTTCATGGTATCCTGCTTAAATTTCACCCATAATGCACCCGCGTACAAATTACTACAATAACTCACAAATAATTGTGTTTTAACATTTGATTCTGAACATTTTGCAAATCGCCGCAACAACATGTTTGCACGTACACAAAGGGCTCTATACTGTCGTTTAATGTCTTTATCGTCTTTCATGTTTTTGCATATGATATGACCTAGATATTTATAGTTGTCAACAAATTTCAGTACATCACCACACAAATATATCGAAGGCACATTGATCAACTTCAGAGTTTCTGGCTCAATACACATACAAACAGTTTTCATTGTATTATATATAATATCATAATCTTCTGCAAATTTCTCGCAAATCGTTAACATTTTTCTTAATGCAGAAATAGATGGGCAAACAAGTGACATATCATCAGCAAAACTGAAGTTATTTAGAAACACCCCACCAACATTACACCCAACTGCACATTTTGACAACTGTAGGTTAAGGTCATCAATATATATATTAAATAATAAGGGTGACATTACCCCACCTTGACGGACGCCATTTGTTACATTAAAATTACAGGAAATATATGCACCCCATTTTACACTAAACAATTGGGTTAAATACCATGCTTTGAGAAAGCGAACTACAAAAGTAGGCACGCCTTTTTTCAAAAGTGTCATATATAATGTCCAGTGATTTACTCGGTCAAAGGCTTTTTTTCGCATCCAAAAAGCAAACATACACAGGACTACCTTGTGAAATGTAAAAGTTAATAACTTCCTTAAAAGCAAATAAACACATATCGGTGGATGTCCCACTTTTAAAACCAAACTGATAATCTGATGTACTCAGGTCTATTCGTGATAACAGTACATGTTCCATAACTTTTGATATCACAGTTGCTAATGCAATTGGACGGTAATTGCCTTTATCTGTTATGTCTCCGGTTTTGTTTTTCACAATAGGAACAAGAATAACATCTGTCATACTACTAGATACATGCCCGTGTACAAGCATGGCACTGAAACAAACTGCTAATAGAACGAATAATCTCTTGGGCGCATATTGGAGGTGTTCCGCTGAGAGACCGTCATTCCCTGCTGATTTCCCACTGCTAAGTTTAAAAACAAACTCCATTACCTCATTGGGATTTACGTTCATTTCAGCAACATAACTTGAATCATTAGCAATATACTCTTCAACATATGCTCGATGATGCTGACCTGTCACAGAATTTAGAAGTTCTTTATAATGTTCTTTAAACAAACCTGCAATATTCTCTTCCCCGGTCACACCATCCACAGTTGTTGCCAATAGAGTTCGTTTATTATTTTCTTTAGAAATATTTTTCCAAAATTCACGAAAGTTCATGTCGGTCAAATTTTGTGCTATAGCATCTGCCTTCATTCTATCGTTCTCATTTTGACACATTCTAAGAGCGTATTTAAACTGCCTACGTGTTTTGTTCATATTTTCACATATAAGTCCTGTTCTAGGTTTTTATATATCCCACCGCCCTCTTTCCTTTTGAATTCTATCTTATTTGTTCCTGGTCTTTCAGATATTATTTTTTATTGTTGTTATCCTCCTCCAACTCCAAGTCCTTGTCATCATCGACAGCAGCAGGCGCTCGTCTCTTGTTGCAATCCGCGCACACGCCACTGCACATGAGGTTTAGCTGTTGGCTTAGTCTGACCATTTCGCGGAGTGTTCAGTGATTATTTCTAGCATTGTTAAAGCGACAGACTCTAGTTTTTAAACACTATGGCGTTTTTGTTCGCGATTAGAGCCGTTTTTGATAATTAAAATCAGGCATTACTTACCGGTTGATTTTATTGTTTAGATGATCAATTTCCGTACATTCAAAGTGTTTCTGGTCATCCTGGTATTTTTTTAATACCACAAAAATGCATTGTTCGTATAAAGCGCACGTACCTCTGAGAAGTAACAGTTATGGACACGAGTTTTAAGTGTATTTAACCGGTTCGCCGTCAAAAAAATCTTATTTCACTATGTTTTAACCAATCCAAATGTGATACAGGTTTGTGGGTTAACCAAATTTGATGTCTGTTTTCACGCGTTGAATCTAGGCTTTGCTACTTAAAGAGACACTTGTCACTTCTTACTATATGTCCCTACTTCTAGTGGTTGTTAATTTAAATTAGTAGCAAGCGTCATTTAAATACAAAACAAAGCTCAGCAATGACACTGGCAATAAATAATGAAATAAAATACCTTTAAACTTAAAACAAAACAGTATTAATCTATGACATCACTGCATCATGTTTTGACCAAGGTTTATGAATTCTCTTTCCCAGATTGCTTATTAGCCTGATTCTCGCGACCAACGAGAATATTCGAGATTTTGAACTCTTCGAATTTTATATTGGCATATCTAATACCGACGAGGACCAGTCTATTTTTAAACACGATTTTATGAAAAACAGTTTATAGCGGCTATCTTAATGGCGTCTCTACTTAACACTTTTTAATTTCCGGTCTGTGATATTGCGTCATCATAGTTATTCGTTTTCATCATTAAACCATTGTATCACATTATGTCCCCAAGCACTGACGTCGAGTCTTTGTCTCCTTCAGGATGAAGGTTATCAATTAAAGAAAGAATATCACAACAAATGATTACATTATATATTTCGTCGAATCACGAATTCGCTCGTTAACTCGATTTATTCCCAAGATCAGCCATGTTATTCTACTTCACTATTTCTTCATTCAGTTAAAACAAAAAGTCCACTTGACTATTCAAAATGTCTATTAACAACGTATTCATTTGATCAACGAGCTTACTGTAGTGCACTATCTATTCCCTCGATTCATAATGACTGAGGCGTTATTCATTTCTCTATCTCTCTCTCTCTCTCTCTCTCTCTCTCTCTCTCTCTCTCTCTCTCTCTCTCTCTCTCTCTCTCTCTCTCTCTCTCTCTCTCTCTCTCTCTCTCTCTCTCTCTCTCTCTCTCTCTCGTAATACACCAAATCAGCTAGTGTTCTGACCATGTTGCTTCAACACATTATAGTGATATTTGCCAGTCCCTCAAGACACTTCCACAGCCTGGTTATTCTCTGACAATTACGTCACTGCATCACATTATTTATTCCCTTGGTATGTATTGCCATTACCTTATAGCGTGTATTCTCTCGGTTATGTGTAATATTTAATATCACTTACATGGATTTAACGTCGAAGCTCTCAGTAAGATGAGAAATATGACGGTAACGTTTACAAAACGTTGACACGATTAAATGTCAAACATATACATACTAGATTTCTTTGTTTCTGTTATCATCATCATCACCATCATCATCATCATCACCATCATCACCATCACCATCATCATCCATCATCACCACCACCATCATCATCAGCATCATCATCATCATCATCACCACCACCATCACCATCATCAGCATCATCATCACCACCATCACCATTATCAGTATCATCATCATCATCATCATCATCCACCACCACCATCATCATCATCATCATAATCATATTATTATTATTCCTATGTAGATTATAATAGCTCATTCATCAGGAGATTATACTTTAAAATTTTTTTTTTTAGTCATATCCCAATCAACATATTTAGAACCATCGATTTTGCAGAAATAGATCATAATTATTTTTCTCTGTGAAAAAAAAAATCGATCTCGGGTCATTGTTATGATGAACAAAGTCTTTAATAGTTTGGAAATACCCATACAACCGCAATGATCTGGCTGAAAACTGCGTGATTTGGTTGCCTTTGAAAGGGATCACGACAATACGAATAGACACACATCTATATTCCAGACGCCACTTTTGCGCCACGATAAAAAGGTTAATAACCAATCCAGGGAATAGCCTTGGTCGTCATGACCCATACAGTTATATAATAATAACTGCCTTTGAAGAACGGCAAAATTACAGACGAAGCAGTAACACGATTGGTCATAAGCTGCGATTACAAGCGAGTCCGGTCAATTTCGTTTGGACCCCTAATAAATATAATTTGATACGCGGAATCCAAAATAAATAGAGATGTACAAAGGGGTGACTAAGAATATAAAAATGTACAGAAACACATTAATAAACATGTAGGCCTATTCCTTCTCTTTTAAATTTAGGGATTACATTTTAATATTTTGTTTTCATTCGTAAATGTGTAACCATATGTCCGACGCCATATATATGTAAATAAAATGTGTTGAGTACGTCGTTAAATAAAAACATTTCCTTTATTCATTCGTAAAATAAATTCATTGGACGGAATTTACGAAGCCTGTTTTAGACTTAAACGCGTGTATTTATATGTATTTACAATGCTTAAACACCTGCGGCTAAGAGAAACATGCTTCGTAAAATTGGCTCATTGTGTGTGTGTGTGTGTGTGTGTGTGTGTGTGTGTGTGTGTGTGTGTGTGTGTGTGTGTGTGTGTGTGTGTGTGTGTGTGTGTGTGTGTGTGTGTGTGTGTGTGTGTGTGTGTGTGTGTGTGTGTGTGTGTGTGTGTGTTTGTGTGTGTGTATGTTTGTGTTTGTGTGTGTAAGTTTGTGTGTGTGTGTGTGTGAGAGAGAGAGAGAGAGAGAGAGAGAGAGAGAGAGAGAGAGAGAGAGAGAGAGAGAGAGAGAGAGAGAGAGAGAGAGAGAGAGAGAGAGAGCGAATACGTTAGGGTCATTCGTTTTCTTGATGAGCAATGGGTGACGTTTCAAATATTCGCACTATATTAAGTAGGTGTATTTAGACTATTTGACTTTGTTCTGTACACTTGGATTAAATTGCCTTCCTTCGTTATTTCTTATAATAACCTCGTACCAGCACTATTTATTTCTATTTCTATCGACGGAAATATATTTGTCTATATAAAGTGGGAGACGGCATTATTAAAAACCTTCTATCTCTCTGTCTGTCGTGTCTGCCCGTCTGTCTGGCGTATATCTGTTGCCATGGTAATTAGGACAGAAATGACGAGAGCTATTCAGAAAGGTTGCTCTTTATTAGACCCGTCCCTTTTAATGTCAGTAGTTCAAAACGAAATTGCGAAAAGACAATATTGACATCAAAGGATGCAATAGTTGTACACGCAAATTAAATCTGTGTTGTATACGATTTGGTTACTGACTACAGTTGTGGAGGTACCCAGCTGGTTTTAGAGAGGTTCAAAGTACGGCATCGCTCTTTGCTTTTTTTTTTACAACTTCTAAGAAAGCTGAGACTGACGAAGAGATCAAAGGTCTAGTAAACTAAGTTAGGATGGGAGCAGCTGGTGTGTTAAACATAGAGATGTACAAATAATGATCTTCTAGTGCTTTGAAAGCTACTTGCCACTTAGGTAACGTGGTCGTTCGTGCCTAGTATAACATCACTTGTTAGGTTGTTTTTGTGTTATGGGATGAGAGCAACGATTAAGAACTATTAAGTGTAAGTGTGTAGGTATTTGTTTTTGCTTTATTGTACGTCGGTTTTGTTTTGTTGTTTTTATTTTGTTTGTTCTTGTTTTTGTTTTGTGTTTTTTTTGGGGGGGTTGGTTTTTTTTTTGGGGGGGGGGGTTTGTGGGTTTTTTGTTGGGTGGTGTGTGTGTGTGTGTGTGTGTGTTCTTTGTTGTTATGTTTTTTTTTTTGTTGTGGTTGTTTTTATTGTTGTTTGGGGTTTGTGTGTGTTAGCTTTGTGTTTTAGCCGTATCAATTAATTTTGATTTTAAATTAATATTCGTACCAATGTCCAACTAAGGTTTACGCACAACTGAACCATCTGAGCCGTTTGTCCAGGACGGTGGTTATTATTGGCAAATTGTCAAAGGTTGGTGAGAAATACATATACCTACTGGCCTTACACCTCTCCATCAAAACGTTAAAACTTGTTCTAGATGGAAGTCGGTATCGCGAAGCGAACCCAGTACCTACCAATCTTAAAAACGTCTGATGGCTTAACCTCACTGACACCGATTCCTATGTAAATAACATTGAGCGAAATGCTTTTATACTCAGTTCATTCTCACAGTCACTAACGATTATCAGCTCTTGTTGAAAACATGGAATGTATTTATAATATTTATCAACGACGAACATATTAATAAAGCAGGTAAACATTTAATCTGTATTTTATTTTACACACAAGTAACTATGGAAGACGAATTGGGCTATTTTATTACCCGACAATGCGGGATAGCGGAAGTTAAGTTCCTGCAATTGTTCTCTCCGTTTGCTGACTATTATTACCGAAATGGATTTGCCAAACATCTCAGCAATTATACCGCTCAAACAAAATCCATTTCCAATCATTGTTAAGAGGAAGGTATCGTTTAACACGTTTCTCCGACGCACCGCTCCTAAGTGGTTAGTCAAAAGACTTTAAGAAGCGATTGATTCCATGATTCCACTTCAGTTTCTTTAAGCGATTTTTTTCTCTCTTATTGTTTCATTCTGCGACGGAGATCACCACAGAGGTAAAGTAGATGACATGGTGTAAATAAAACGCATGTATGGATTAGCAGAGGTCGATATTTCCAGCCGTCGGAACAAGAAGAAGGCATCTGCGAGGTATTGACGTCACTGGGTACGATTGTTTTGCAAGAAGGACCTGTGACGGGAGATTGATGTTAAGTGCTTTCTCAAACCTCTTAAGTCAGGGAAGAATGACAGAGATGAACGTCGAGACATTGTTAACAAGGATGAGATTTTTTATGTTATTTTACGGCTTTTTAACCCCACCCCCGCCCCCCGCTGCTTTATGGTCGAATTGCAATAACATCTCCCCTGCTGCTTTATCGTTAGGGTAGTATATATTTCTCCATCTATGCGCAACTTTCGCATAAAAGATCCCTTGCTGCTTTCTGGTACATATCACGGCTTTTGATTCGCGGAGGAGTGGTTGCGACCGCCCCTGCGTGTGCTGTAACCTCACTGTGGTGCAGGGGTGTAACATTCTCTTTGAGAATGGCCAATACAGCACAAAATTGAAGTTTTGAGTAAAATTCAGTATCCGTAAAATTCTGTGATATTTGTGTTTTTGCACAGTTCTTTACACTGTTTTTGTTTAAGTCTTGAATTTTTGTGTTGATGTTGATCATCACTTTATTTATTTGCATTACCATAGTTTGACACCCAATAGCCGATGTGTTTTTCGTGCTGGGGTGTCGTTAAACATTCATTCATTCATTCATTCATTGGATGCGACCGTGAAAAAAAAAACCCCGAGTTCATTGAAGAAGAAGAAGAAGAAGAAGAAGAAGAAGAAGAAGAAGAAGAACAAGAACAAGAACAAGAAGAAGAACAAGAACAAGAAGAAGAAGAAGAAGAAGAAGACGTTTTGTTTTGTTTAACGACACCATTAGAACCATCTGATATTGTCAAACGTTTGGTAGTTCATTGAGTGAGATTGACCCTGCAATTTGTCGCACCTCACGCGAGCGCTCTACCACTGAGCTACATCCCGTCCAAGTCAGATATGACTGATTGTGAAGTTGGTGATCTAGGTTGGATACAATGTTAACAGGGTAGAACTATATACATATATACAGTGCTTCTATATTATGGTAGCCCCACTCCCATGGCTAGTGTTATTCATTGTTGGGCTAGTAAATAACTACTATAACTAGCCCGACGGCTAGTGAAAAAAAACCTTGTCAAATGCTGCATTTATATATTTTGTAAATATGAATATCCTGCCCTGTCTTTCCACCCCCACACTAAGGATTTTTAAGCTCTATCTCTCTCTTTAGGTGACATATTTGATTACTACTTTTAGTAAAATTGTATTTATTTAAAGTAGGGCTAGTGAATTTTTAATCATGGCTAGTACATTTTTAAAATCACTGATCCCATGGCTAGTGGACTTTTATAAAATTCTAGAAGCCCTGATATATATATATATATATATATATATATATATATATATATATATATATACTTTACCATGCCATTATCTGCTTACGGTTCGAGAATGTTTACTATTTTCATTTTAATTTATGCCCATGTTTATATTCAATTAAGGTTCAAGCACGCTGTCCTGGGAAAACAAGCTGGGTTGTTTATTGTTAGTGAGAGACATGGGTGTAGTGGCCTTATAAGAAGCCATCGAGTTAAAACCTGTGAAATAATGTCATGCTTTAAGACGGTTTGCATGAACACTGTTGATCCACAAAGCCGTGGACACAAATTCTTAAATACTCCAGAAATGCCACAGACGCTGAGAAACAATCATCGATAACTGATCAATAATGCCATGCTTAAAAGAGTGCAAGACCATTTGCATGAACCATGTTGATCTATGATGCCTTGGGCACACATTCTTTTATACTCAAGAAATGCTACAAGCACGGAAATATTCATCGAAAACTGTTGAACAAAGCCATGCTCATAAGACTGCAAGACAATTTACATAAAAACCCGTTGATCTATGATGCCCTCCACGCAATGATTACAGACTAGTCTGGAAGTCCATCTGTCTGTGCTTGTCCGTTATTTACGTAAACATTACAGTAGTTCGTTTTATCTCAATTCCAGCCCTTATATCCAATTATAAGGTTCATAGACGCCGTCGTTGACACCAACGATCTTCCAATGAACGATAATAATCGAAGATTGATCAGTTTGGCCCTACCGATGTTATAATCGATTATAAAAATATTTAATCGATTCCGTGGGGAAAATGTTAACTGTGGTTGTTCTTCCAGTTTAGATGATGAAATTGATGTAAATATGTTTGTTTTTATTTGTATATATGAAAAATTAAGATATTAGATATAGTTATTACAGGTCACTAGCGTAGAAAGCGGGTGGGGGGGGGGGGGGCGGGGGGAGTGAGATTTTTTTAGCAGCAAAGATGTTTTTTATATTTTTTTTCTACATGTGTGTATATATATATATATATATATATATATATATATATATATATATATGTATGTGTGGGGGTGTGTGTGTGTGTGTGTGTGTGCGTGTGTGTGTGTGTGTGTGTGTGTGTGTGTGTTGTGTGTGTGCGCGCCCCTCCGCCCCCTACACACACCTTTTGGCACCTTCCTACGCACGTGCAGATCAACAATTCCATTTGTATGGTGTTGATCCCGGTGAACACGGCAGTAGGTGCATGGCCTTAGACTTATGTTTATATATATATTTATAACCGAAAGTGCCAGCCGATCATACCGATGATCGATCATGGAATTTCAATCGATTCCCAACACTAGTGGATGCACAGTTCAGTTGTGTAGACAGTCAGCGTAGGACAAGCGTTAATGGAGTGAGGTACAACGAGCCATTCTAAACGGGAGCCGGTACCGGGACGCGAAGCCAGTACCCACCAGTCTTAAAATGATCGATGGCTTACTCTCTACGTCATCGAATCCGGTGTAAATCATACAGAGCGAAATGTCTTTATAGTCAATTCATTCTGATAGTGTTTAATGATTACTTTGTATATTCGTCCATATGTATCTTTGCGCCTTTATTAATATATTTGATTTAAATGAATACTGGAAAGCATGAAGCCTATATATATATATTAAACATTTATTTCATTTGAACTTATTTTCGTGCTTATATCCAATTAAGGTTCAAGCACGCTGACCTGGACACACACCTCAGCTATCTGGGCTGTATGTCCAGGACAGTGAGTTAGTTGTTAGTTGGATAGCGGTTAGTGAGAGAGAAGAAGGTGTAGTAGCCTTACACCTACCCATTGAGCCCTTAAGAACTCGCTCTGTGGTGGAGCCGGTACCGGGCTGCGAACACTGTACCTACCAGCCTGTAGACCTTGCATTCATTTTATGTAGCCCAGTCGTACAACACTCACTTGAGGTGCGATGTATCGTAGGATCGATCGCCGTGAGTGGACATACAATGCATATAATATCTTTCTTTATTTTCCTTGTTAATGAGTTTGGTATAACTACCGCCCTACCTCACACCACCCCACCCCCACCAAACCCCAACTATATCCCCTCGTCCTCAATGTCCATTCCAAATAAGCTCAAATACGCCCAACCAAAATGGAAAATGCGTTGGCGTTTGTTGCAGCTGTTTGTCTCTTCTTTTGTTTTCTTCTTCTTTTTTTTTTCTTCTTTTTTAAAACTTGAGCAACGCGAAAACTTAGTAAATATCCCCTGGTGCGTTTAATTACGGATGGACCGTCGTGCATCACGCTGAGTTTTTGTTTTTTTCAAACCTGTTATCAAGCTAAAAGTTTCCTGTGTAATTATTCGCGACACGACAACGCTGTTGTTTTAAATATACAGTGATAATGAGCAGAGGGCGTTGACATAATTATATTATGGCCATTGTATGAATTAGCTTTATTATATACTAAGACAAAGAAACGCGAGATACACAATTAATTAGAAAATGTGTTGTTTTAGGCGCTGGTATGAAATAGAAGAATATTGACATTTTATGATTTTAAGGTCACGGGTATTTAAAGGAGAATTTCTGCTTTAATTAATATGATATAAAATTATGGTAATTTAAACCATGGGAATTATGAACAGATTATTTCTGTTTAAGCTCGTTTCTTTGTCCTTTTTTCATCTTTTTTTCTATTCTATTTTTGTAACAGAAGCTTCCTTTGATTAAACTTAAGGCGTTGTTGGAGTGGGCTTGTTGTTGTTGTTGGTGAGTTTCCTTTTCTTTCTTTTCGTTTTTTTTACTGTATACCAACTTAATTTTTAAAAATCAATAATATATTATATGTATACAAGCCTGAGCCAGAACATTCCCACAGTGTCGGTACCCTAAATTGAACAAGAACGGATTTTTATCTCATTGCAATTGCAATAAAAAAAATACCATATCGATCATAAATTGCTTAATAGTTTGTGGTGAGTATACATGTCTTGTCTAAATGTGAATCGTCAAGTTAGTGATCCTGGCTGACGAGCTATCTATCTTGTTTCGCACAAAATGCATTTTGGAGCTATTACAGAACAACAGGAATATCAGAACAGACTGGCTTTACCAAACTTACCGGTCTAGCTGGTGTTGTGGCTAGGTCATCGGTCTTAAGGCTAGTGTGTACTGGGTTCTCATCCCGGCGCCTGATACTACCCAAAGTGACCTTTAGGGTCATTTCATAATTACGCGGATGTAGGTGCGGGGATGGGGGGGGTGGGTGGACGTGGGAAAATGACATATAAAAATGCAAATAAGATCCCCCATATACCTTTGTCTGACACCCAATATAGCTGATATGCATTTTTGTGCTGGGTGTCGTTAAACATTCATTCATTCATTCATTCATAAAAAGACCCCTTGCTAGTAATGGAAAAAATGTAGCGGGTTTTCTCTCTAAGACTATACGTCAAAATTACCAAATGTTTGACATTCAATAACAGACGATTAATAAATTAATGTGTTCTAGTGGTGTCGTTCAACAAACAAACAAACAAAAACTTTATCGATAAGTTCAAAGGTCGAGAAACGTTTGTGCAAATACTTAAATTAAAAATGCATCGAGATCTTACTGGCTATTATATCTTTACACAAATCTGTCGACATTGAGATCTTACTGGTTATTATATCTTTACACAAATCTGTCGACATCGAGATCTTACTGGTTATTACATCTTTACACAAATCTGTCGACATCGAGATCTTACTGGTTATTATCTCTTTACACAAATCTGTCGACATCGAGATCTTATTGGTTATTATATCTTTACACAAATCTGTCGACATCGAGAAACAAAAGAAACAAAAGAAAACATGGGTTCGGACTAGCAGTTGGTTGTAACACGATATTGGAAACTGTTGGACACAATGCTTATGAAAGAACACACAAGCCATACGGCAAACCACACAACAAAATCAATCCGGTGATGCAAATGGCGGATCGGGTTTCCAACTGGCAACCGAACCTTATTGATCCGCGACAACACATTACGAACAAACTGCCATTTCCTGTCACTTTGGGACACAAACTAAAGAACTCGTGAACTCGAGTTTCACATGATTCGATTAATCTTTCTCTTATTCCTTCAATTTGGCTTTTGTCTAAATAAAAAAAAAATAATACCACTGACCTTTTCGAGTTTTGCATCGATATGGTGAAGTTATTGCGGTCACTGACATCGCTTTTCTAATCTTTAAATAATATGATAACACGTGAAGTTGTAAGTTTACGCCTGTCTAGAAAAAGTATAAAGTTTGTTTTGTTTAGCGACACTGCAAGAGCACATTGATTTATTGATCATCAGCTACTGGATGTCAAACATTGGGTAACGTTTTACTTGTGGTGTTAGAGGAAACCTGATACATATTTGCATTAGCAGCAAGGGATATGTTATATGAACTTTTGAACAGACAGGACAGCACATACCATGACCGTTGATATACCAGTCGAGGTGCAGTGGTTGGGACAGGAAAAGACCCAATAAAGAGAATGCGGCCAGTGAGGGGATTAGATCTTAGGACGCATCAGGCGAGCGTTCTACCGACTGAGCTTGATCCCGTCTTGTGTTTGTCTAGAACAGCGATGGAAGGAAGGAAATGGTTTATTTAATGACGCACTCAACACATTTTATTTACGGTTATATGGCGTCGGACATATTGTTAAGGACCACACATATATTGAGGGAGGAAACCCGCTGTCACCACTTCATGGGCTACTCTTTTCGATTAGCAGCAAGAGATCTTATATATGCATCATCACACAGACAGGATAACACATATCACGGCCTTTGATATACCAGCCGTGGTGCACTGGCTGAAACGAGAAATAGCCCAATGGGCCCACCGACGGGGATCGATCCCAGACCGACCACACATCAAGCGAGCGCTTTACCACTGGGCTACGTCCCGCTCAAGAAAAGCGATGGATAAACTATATAAACATTGAATAAGTAAAAACGAACTTTAGTTTTAATAACCTAATCATATTATTTGTTTCTTTGTATTTTCTTGGTGGATTCCTGTTATTAATTAACGACAAATGTGCATTTGTCTCCAGCTCTTCTCGTTCTAGCCAGTGCACCGCGACTGGTATATCAAAAGCCGTGGTATATGCTGTTCTGTCTGTGGAAAAGTGCATAATAACATATCCCTTGCTGCTAATGGAAATATCTGTCTAGAAAAGCGATGGATAAACGATTTAAATCTTGAATAGATAAAAACGAATTTTAGTTTTAAATATCAGGTGGTACACATTCAGCTCAATAACCTTTCCCTGACTTTAATAACCTAATCACAGTATTTTTTCTTTGTATTTTCTTGGTAGGTTCCTACTATTAATAAACGAAACATGTGCATTCGTCCCCAACTCTTCTCGTTCTAGCCAATGCATCACGACTGGTATATCAAAAGCCGTGGTATGTGATATCTCGTCTCTGGGATGTTGCATACAAAAGATCCCTTGCTACCAAAACTGATGCTGGCAGTAAGCAATCCTACCCATTTCCTGTATGAAAGTACTGGCAAACTGCAAGCAGGATTTTATCATGGATACTGTCTTTGAAAGTTTGTTTTGTTTAACGACACCTGTAGAGCACATGGGTTAATTAACCATAGGCTATTGGATGTCAAACATTAGGTAATTCTGACACGTAGTCAACAGAGGAAACCCGCGACACTTTCCCTAATGCAGCAAGGGATATTTTATATGCACGCTCCCACAGACAGGGAAACACATACCACGGCCTTTGACCAGTTGAGGTTCCCTGGTTGGATGGGGGGAAAAACCCAAGCAGTTGAACGGATCGACCGAGGTGGTTCGATTCTGCGATGCAAACACCTCGGACGAGCGCTCAACCGACTGAAAGAATAAAGTCGTGAAAGGTTAGAGCGATTCTAGGTGATTAAATCAACCTGACGATATACGATTATACATTATTCACGCCTTGCTATTTCCGCTTCAAATTGGGATCTACTCTGTTGTCAACTGACTAGATGAAAGTACACGCATACGGTAGTGATCACTATAGAGGCTATGTTTGTACTTCGCGTCAGCAAAAACAATAACTTCTTTTCAAAGCATAAACAATTATTATTTACATGGTACCATTCAATTCATGAAATGTTATATGAAATATGAAAAACACATAATTACACAAAAAGAGAACATCTGTAAATTAAAGTTTGTTAAAGTCTGTATTGTTAACAACACCATCGGCTATTAGATGTCAAACATTTGGTAATTTTGACATATAGTTTTAGAGAGGAAACCCGTTACATTTTGCTATTAATAGTAAGGGATCCCGTCTTGTGTTTGCCTAGAACAGCGATGGAAGGAAAGAAATGTATTATTTAATGACGCACTCAACACATTTTATTTACGATTATATGGCGTTGGACATATGGTTAAGGACCACACAGATATTGAGAGAGGAAACCCGCTGTCAACACTTCATGGCTAACTCTTTTCGATTAGCAGCAAGGGATCTTTTATATGCACCACCCCACAGAGAGGACTGCACATACCACGGCCTTTGATATACCAGTCGTGTTGCACTGGCTGGAACGAGAAATAGCAGCTGTAAATATACAGGTTTGTAACAGAAAATAACTGGATATTGTTTCTATGCGTCACGTACACCCTTCTAATAAACATCTCTGTTATAGGCAACTGCAGGGGTGCGATGGTAATAGGACCTTACGAGGTTTAACTTATACGTGTAGCAACACGTACACACATTGTAGTTAACTTGGTTACGAAAATTCGTACTGCCGAAAGCGGTCTAGCTATCTTCCTTGCCTCATTTGTTTCTCACCTTCTATCCCAAATTCTTCCGTCTTGTTCTGTAACCTTTCAATGTCTGTTACAATTATAGTTATGCACTACATTTCTCATTTCTGAAAGTGCAGTTTCCCATTTAATTCTATTACAAAAACAAATCGCTTTCTTGTGACGAGATTCTTGAAATATTCTAGGGGTAACATCACATAAACATACAAATTACATATATAATCATCATGAAATCACCAACTAAAGTAAACGTTTATACATAACTTGTATATGACATTTGTTTCTAGGCTCACATTATCAACTTACTTATCAACCAACTTACGATGGGTGCGGTGCGCTCGGATTAACAACTAATCAGTCGTAGACGTTGTATTGTATTCGACGAGAATCGAGTTGTAAGAGCGCTCAGACTAGCAACTGGACAGTCGTAGAAATCGTCAGATTGGCGAGTTGGCCAACTCCGTCGAGACAGTTTGTAGTCTGAGACTAGCATTACATGTTCGTAGCAACTGGTAACCTGTACATAACACGCATATATTTATGACGTAAAGCGCATAAATTGTCAGTTCCTAAATACATACGCGTTCCCCTTATACGTTGTGAAGTGCAACCTCTCAATTATCATCAATCCACTCAGCTAGGCTTAAAACGTATTCCCGGTTTGTAAAAGTGCATGTTTCCGTGTACGTTGGGCTTCGCAACCTCTCTATCACCGTCAGTCCATTCATCTACCGACAGCATGCTGCCTAATTCTGTTCTCAATCACAGGCTTTATCCCAAGATGGGTTTTGCGCATCACTCACAGAATACACATGAAGAGTGCAGGGAGGGTATTTTTCGTGGTGATCAATTCGGTTTTCTGACTTGGACGAAGCGGAGTTAAGACAGACGAGAGTTTCCTTACTCCGGATTCAAAGATATAAAGTGTTATTAATGCTGCGAAGATCCCTCTTGCGATAATGATGTGATCAAACGGAGTTAAAGCAATTTGTCAGACGGTTCCATCGGGTTTAAAAAAACAACTAAAAAAAACCCTCCTAAAAGTCATTGAAAACAGAACAGTATGCGTAACGACAATATAACATACTGTTGGATTCGTAACTGATAAGGCGGCGCTACACGATACGAATGCTTAGTACGAGAATAGAGCCAGGAGAATAGTCGATTGACAAGACATTTTTTATGATTTCATCGCAATGAATGAATAAATGGGTGGATGAATGAATGAATGGATGGATGGATGGATGGATGGATGAATGGATGAATGGATGAATGAATGAATGAAAGAACGAACGAATGAACGAACGAACGAACGAATTAATGGATGGATCGATGGATGGATGGATGAATGGATGGTTAATGACACCCTCAGCACAACAAAAACACACATCGCTTACTGGGTGTCAAACAAAGGTAGGTTGCTATGCAATCGGTTATTCCCGTTGCTATTTTCGTACCAAGTACTCGTTCCGTGTGGCGTCACCTTTATACGTTGAAATAAATATTATTATAGTAAATTTAAGACTTTCTCTAAGTTAGTACAGTGTGGTGTGGATAATGTTAACACGTGTTGGTGCGTGACACACGAGTGCGTGAGTGAGATTATAATGTGCTATAGTATATGTACAAACATACGCAAGTTTAATCACAGAAATAACAAGTGTTCACTGGCAATAACAAGATATATGTGTACAAACACGCAAGGATAGTCAAATAACAGTGTTCACATTGCCAATAACAAGATATATGTGACGAATACACCCTGCAGTTTTTTAAAGAATAATTTAAAAATTAAAAAATAGAAATAAATAAATAAAATGAATAAATATATAAAGTAAAAAAATAAACATTAAATAAAAAATTTAAAAATTAAAATAAAAATATAAAATAAAGAAAAATAAATAAATAAATAAATGAATAAATAAATAAATAAATAAATAATAAAATAAATAAAAACAAATAACATGGATGTCATAACTATATGAAAATAAAAGCTGAGTGATCTGTTAAAAGCTGAAACTTCTACACACACCTGAATCAAGGTAATCTTTCACCATTTTCAGATCAATAGAATAGAATAGATATTTAACGACACGCCAGCACGAAAAATATATCGGCTATTGGGTGTCTGATCAAATGCAATCTACTTTGTGAAAATCATTTTTAAAAAAACGTTGAATTCACATCTCTGAATAAAATATATAAATAAGAATTAATTAAATAATTATTTAATTAATTATCTTTTATTATTTACCATTGTGTATTGATTATCCCTAAATACATTGAGAATTTTGTTTCAATATTCCATTTAAATTAAATCTCATCCCCAGAACGACGTGCCATAATACTACATGGCTAGGGAAATGTCATGTTTATCGATCAAAGCACAGCGTGTAATTCCCTTAATGCAGTCAATATTTTCTCGAATATACTTTTTTTATGAATAATCAAGTATTAACCTTTTTGCACTTACCACATATTCTGTTGAATTGGGAAGTATGTGTCAAATCGCCGACTGACCAACTGGCTGACTGGCGGACTGACGGACTGACCGACCGACTGACTGATTATGACAGCAGTTTTTATAACCAGATAGGTATGCTCAGTTTACGTTTCAAATTATGCATATTTGTATTATTATTTTATGTTATTTCATTCCATTTTCCTTTAATAAAGTACTTTACTTTTACTTTACTTTTACTTTACTTTACTTTACTTTTAAGTAAACATTCTAAGAAGAAGTATATCGCTAGTATATTATTTAATAAAAACAACAAAAATATCAATAATTGTTGCAAGAATGTGATAACAAAATTATAAAGATAGTTTCAATGTTAAATCTAACAAAAAATAGCTAAGAAAAAACACTCAATATTTTTTTTCTTCAAAAAAGTAATACTTACTGGTGACGATCTAGTGTACTGTTATAAAAATACATTTCATCAGTATGGTTTCAATGGTAAACAATAAACACGAACATAATGCACACGTACAGTTTATAAACACACAACAAAGCCTAGCACGAAAATGCATGTTTACATACTTCGAATTAACAAATCATCTTTAACAACACCACTATTGGATGCCAAACACTTGGTAATTTTGACATATAGTCTTAGACAGGAAACTCACTACATTTTTTCCGTTAGTAGTAGGGGATCTTTTATACGCATCATCCCACAGACAGGATAGTACATACCACGACCTTTCAAATACCAGTCGTGGTGCACTGGCTAGAACGAGAACTAGTCCAGTGGGCCCACTGACGGGGATCGATCCCAGACCGACCGCGCATCAGACGAGCATTTTGTAAACAACTAGGCTACGTTCTGTCCCAAGAAAGAATGAATGCATGTTTCCCTATACATCAACACGAAAAACACACGGGCTACTGGGTGTCAAACACAGGAATATGAGGAACATAAAATATCCATAAAATACGATGTAGAGGGCTACAACACATTATATTACAACATCATTACAGTACAGCTGAATGGCTGTGTACGTATGTGCGTGTGTTGGTGCGTGTATGTACGAGTGTGAGTGTGTGTGTGGAGATGACTGCTCTCTCTCTCTCTCTCTCTCTCTCTCTCTCTCTCTCTCTCTCTCTCTCTCTCTCTCTGACTGTGCTCTCTCTCTCTCTCTCTCTCTCTCTCTCTCTCTCTCTCTCTCTCTCTCTCTCTCTCTCTCTATGTGTGTGTGTGTGTGTGTGTTCCTCTGTCTTGTGTGTGTGCTTGTGCGTGTGTGTGTATGTTTGTGAAAAACCATTGATATATTATCAAATGAATCTCCATTCTGTGAAGAAATCAGTACAAGAGATCTGGCCCTTCTGGATGATATCTGCAGGCGAGGGGGGGGGGGGTAACAATTTCTAATGAGGGGCACAAACCACACTTTTATCTATATTTATATATAGTAGGACAAACGAAATGTGCATTTTCGTCATCACTGTGTGTGTGTGTGTGTGTGTGCGTGTGTGTGGGAGGAGCACAGTCCCCCCGCCCCCCCCCCCCTTTTCCGGTTCCTACGGGCCTAGAGACCCTTTCTACTAACAGTCTATGTAACGACGGTGATTTTTTTCTCTTAATATGTACGCCATTATGTTAAAACAAACACACGTGATATACGCACGCACATACACGCAACCAATCTGATTAAAATTAGCTCTACTGGTCTCACCAGCAGATATAACAGCATTGCGTGGACTCCCATGTCCAGGTGACATTTCATCTATAAATAACAATTTAAATATCGACCAAATACACTTCGCCTTTTATAACGTTATTCGGGAGCATACAAATTCTAAGAATATCGGCCTATTTATGCAATAGGCGAACTTGTTGGTCTATTTCAACATTGAAAAAACAGAGGGGAAAGTGCAGTAATAAACTCTGTATTGTATATTAGTATAAACAGATTTTATGGCTATACCATCACGGTTTTTTGAGGTAGTTTTTTTTTTTTGTCTTGAAACAAATTTTATATAAAATTTTATATTGAAATTAGTTTCCGGCATACTTCGTAATTCACCCGAATCATTTCGTATACCCTCGGCATAAACCCGAATATTTTCAAAAAAAAATTCAAATCACTGGCATGATTTTGCAAGTAAGGTTTTGATTGGTCGAATGAAAGGTCAGCTGGACATGAGCTCCAACGGGCTGCTGTTAGATCCACATGTAATAGTGGAGCTAAATTTAGTTAGATTGACACGCAACTAGCTGTCAAACTTCAAGCTGTGTATCTAATGCACAATATTATATATAATATTTAATTTACAATAAAAGCAAGGGCATTCGCAACACTACACATCAGCATTAATATAAAACTACAACCTAGTCACGTGCAAAACTAACGAATGCAAAAAGGCTATTTTCTGTTTTATTGTTGTTGCTGTTTTTAGTTCCTCTGTCCCACCTTCCTTCCCTCCCTTCCTCTCTCTCCCTCTCTCTCTCTCTCTCTCTCTCTCTCTCTCTCTCTCTCTCTCTCTCTCTGTCTGTCTGTCTGTCTGTCTGTCTGTCTGTCTCTCTCTCTCTCTCTCTCTCTCTCTCTCTCTCTCTCTCTCTCTCTCTCCCTCTCTCTCTCTCTCTCTCTCTCTCTCTCTCTCTCTCTCTCTCTCTCTCTCTCTCTCTCATGGTACATGAGTAGGACACTAAAAGTGTGCAATATGACCGCTAGGCGGAGAAAACACCATTTGAACTCAATATTTATACATATCGTTCTTTTGTGCCTCATCATTGTTATCAATTATATATATATATATATATATATATATATATATATATTGGAAAATTTGTGCTGAATACATCTGTTTTTAAATGCTATAGCAAATGTCATAATCAATAAAGACCATAAAGCATAATATGCACGACCACGTACTAATGGATTTGAATATAAATATACGCCTCACACAAAACACTTGTGATCAGTGTCATTATACATCTGTGTCATTATACATCTGTGTCACTGTGTACTTTTCTCTTAAGCCATTGTGCAGCGAAAACACAGTGTAAATGTTCTGTTCTGAAAATAACACACAATAGGGTATAGAGTAGCACAGTTTGACTGATATTACAGCAAGGTAAAACGCACACCAGTTCCAAGTCCTGCCCCACGGCTGTATATGTATATATATATATATATATATGATCTTTGCATGGCGTTGTAATTCCAATCAGGGTGGATTCTTTAAGTCAAACAAGTGGCATTATCCTGATATTGACACACTCTGGGACTCATTTCCTATGTCGCATGGACACGGGGCGCGGTAGACTATCATTATATATTATTCTGTTTGTGGACACCTTTTATGTTAATATTTTGATCATGGCGGTGAAACCCGCCAGTAATGGATTTGACGCAAGTGATTGAACATTAGTTCAGATTGCCACTGATATCGCCGGAACGCGGATCAATACTGATGAGCTGAGTAATTTGCCGGTAATATAAACTAAACATACATTTGTGTGGTGTTGTTAGACGAATACCTATACTCTTAATTGCTAACCGCGTTATTTTTCAAACCTGGATCACCCATGAGATATGATATTAAATTGGTTTTGCTTGTTTACCTACAATGCCATATGGTCTGGTCTGGCATGGTATGGTATGTATAGGTTATTTCATTTTGTTTTATTCGAATACGATTTTTAAAGTGATGTGTATAAAGAAAATTATGTTTTTTACACATCACGAGTTGACATAAAAATCGCTTTTGAAAAAATACCATGAAATGGTCTATTTATTAGATTCCGTATTTCCTAATTTTTGAAAATATCTTTCGCTTTTCGTTAATAGCTTTCGGTTACGTGATGCCACGATATATATTTATGTAATTTTTCGGCGGAACTTTGACAATTAATAACAGTTAAATTGATAATTATTTAGTAATACTGCTGTAAAAACATACCTGACACAGCGATTGTCCAAAAACAACAAACAAAACACGAATCAACGAGTCAACTACAGGACATTGTGTCACCATTGTTTAGCTTCGTACACAATCAGTTTTACATATTTTGTCGTAATTTCACTTCATATCGATTTTGTTTTAAATAGTTGGAGTTATTATTAAATTACTTATTTTTTTCAAGTACGATCAGATGCATTGGTAATCATCAAACCCACCAAAACATGACACTGCCCTCAATAATTAGATCGTAATAATTTACAAGAGAGGAAATTGAAATATGAACTTGTTCACGGAAATATAAATATGATTTCTGTATTTTCACTTAACCAAAATACAGTATAAAGTATAACCTTTCACCAAATATCACTTGTATGGTTTCGGTAGAACTTATAACATATTAAACGAGTTTCCATTTGGTATCATGTATATGTCCCGAAAGAAATACTTTTCAGTTGTCACGAGCTTTAGCGAGTGAATATAAAAGGTATTTCATGAGGGACATAAACATGATACGAAACGGTAGAGAGTTTAATATCCTATTTATTACCCATAGTCGATCTTAATGTATATAATTCAACTCGTATAGCTGGCGTTCCTGTAAGGTGGTAGTGCGCCAATCGATGACGTCATCGTGTGCTGTCGAAGTGTTACCTCCCACCTGGCGTTCTAGTGGGACGTATCACTTTGATATGTACTAAGATATTTTTTAACCATATGAGAAATAATATACATTTCTTGGCTATGTATATAATAAAATAATAAATAATTAACTTAATTGCACTGTTCACAGTTGTACATAGATTTTTGAAACCTAATCTACAGTTAGAACAATAGTAGAACGTCATAATTATATCTAATTTCATTGTTCACAGCTCTCTCTCTGGACTATATGACGTCACATGTATAGATTATAATCTTGTATTTCTTGAAATTTTAGACATGGTGTAAGACAAATAATGCAGGGTTTATTCCAATTTCCAGCAGCAGTTTGGTCCTTTTTAAAAATTAGTGTCATATGATACGTGTGTATAGCCCATTAACTCGACCAATATTCTGTGTTAGACACGCGAGATATATGCAGATGACCCTCATATAACCCACGCCTGATAGTTCCGAGTTGTCATCTGGAACCCATGATGTATGGCGACGTCACGGTAATAGTTGTCATGGGAACTAATAATCTAAATTATGACTATTGAATCGAGCATCTCAGGAGTCCGTAATGGAATGAATAGAATTCATCAAAATCTTTGATGGTCCACCTGACACGACCAGGAGCAATTATTAATTATAATTCAAGGTTCTGTGCCATCCTGTCCAACACCACAGCTCGCCTTTGTTACGTGGACGTGTATGGAATCTTGTGAAATCCTAGCTGGATCTATAGTCATGGAATATGTAATGCGGGTGTGGGTCAGGTTGGGCTTTTTAGCTCGCTGGGTTTATTTTTTAAATACATATTTTCAGGCGCGTCCGCAGGAATCGTAGCGGGGTGGGCGGTCAAGACTGGAGAGCGCAGTGGGGGTCGAGTCATGCTTCCCCAGCAAATATATTGAGAAAACCCCCCACGAACATTTGATAGAGCAGGAAGGGGTTTCATCGAACCCCGAAACCCTTCCCCTGCACATGCGCATGATTTTTGTGCTTATATATCCAATTAACGTTTCTGGACACACACACCTCATCTATGTGGGGGTCAAGGCGTAGCCCAGTGGTAAAGCGCTCGCTTGATGCGCGGTCGGTTTGGGATCGATCCCAGTCAGTGGGCCAATTGGGCTATTTCTAGGCTCCAGCCAGTGCACCACGACTGGTACATCAAAGGCCGTGGTATGTGCTATCCTGTCTATCTGTGTGGCCCTTAAGCATATGTCCGACGCCATCTAACCGTAAATAAAACGTGTTGAGTGCGTTAAATAAACCAGTTCCTTTCCTGTCCTGTCCTATCTGGGATTTCTGTCCATGACATAGGCTTGGTGGTTATTTTGTTAGTAGTTGGTGAGAAAGAAGTCGGTGTAATGGCTTTACACCTACCCATTGAGTCGTTCATCTGGCTCTGGGTGGAAGCCAGTAACGGGATACGAACCCTGTACCTACTAGCCTTAGGTCCAATGGCTTATCAATTACACCACCGAGGCCGATAGCTCACTGTTCAAGTTCAAGTGGTTTAATGAACACATTCAGAGCAAGCTGTTATAGCGCACGCCTGTCATGGGCGCAAGTTCTGACTACCGCCAGCTCTTTCGTCTAGGATAGGATTCCCACTGTATGTGGTGTGTGTGTAATTTAACTAACACAGTACTTGGTGGTGTGTGGCGGAACAGAGAATAGTGCGCAGTGTACGGAATATTCATACCCATTGCGTGACGACGATTTCGTGGACGCCATATTGAATTAGCGGACTAATATACGTCTATACGATAATAGTATAACACTGCTGAATAGGGGAACTATTTAAAGCAGTAATTATAGCACGTTTTTGCTCCGCGGCTAAAGCAGAGTGAGTGAATAACAAAATAATCATATTCATAATGATAATGGTACCAATTATGATAAAGCTCGCGGGCTAGTCCATAAGTTGTAATACTAACTAACTAGAAGTTAAGATGTATTAGCCTATTTGTAATATAAACTCGAATTTAAGCCGTAATGACTTGTTCGTTTTGGACCAGTCGGTAAGTTGTAACAGTAACTAATTACAGTTTAAGACTTATAAGCTTATTTGTAACACAAACTAGAATTTAAACCTTAAAGGCTTGCTCTGTATTGCCCAGCTATGAGAGTAAATAACTAGAAGTTAAGACTGATTAGCCTATTTGTAATATAAACCAAGAATTTAAACCGTATTGGTTTGTTCTTTATTTTTTGTATAACAGTGGCAATCCATATCCATCCATCTATCCGTCCATCCATAATTCAGCAATTCATTCATTCATCCATTTGTTCATCCATGTATTCATTCATTCATTCATACATTCATTCATACATATATTTACAACAATCTATTAATATTGTTATGTGTTCGTCCATTTGTATCAGTACATGTTATTTACTTCATAATGACGAATTATTTTCTGTTTCTGTTTAACACAGCCGAAGAAGAAACACGCTCTCCAGGTTGATTCCAATATGTTTTCGAGAATGGAATAATAACTCAAGACTCGAATACAACATTCTAAAGATTTCTAGATACTGTATTAACTTTGTATAACATAAACAGTCCATAACTTTCAAGTCTATATTCAGATTCTATACAATCTGTCTTGGGCAGGACTCTCCAGCGAAGTCAGAGTTTATGCCCACGACAGGCTTGCTTCACCATATAACGGAAGGAATTAATGAAGAAATTATTAACATCAACACCCAGACTCTTTGAACCGAATTTTCGTTACCGACAAAACAGCGATTAATCGTCCATATTCAGTTTGACAGGAAGCACATTTCAACTGCAGATTGCAAAAGAATCACAAATCAAATTTAATGCGACATGGATCACATTTCAAAGTCAGCTTGCCTTGCCACGAATCACAATTCAAATTCAGTTTGATAAATAATGGCATAAAATTTGCATTGATTGTTGTCGAATAAATTTTGAACTCGACTCGACATCTGAGTCTGCTGTAACACCATTATGTTGGCGGCTTTCTCCATACATTTTATATATTTGAAAGACAGTCTCTAAATTGTATAGACCTTAATGACCGTCAATATATTTTATAGTTTTGAATGACAGTCTATAAATTTGATAAACTTGAATGACAGTCTATAAATTTGATAAACTTGAATGACAGTCTATAAATTTGATAGACTTGAAATAACGTTTTATAAATCTTATAAATTTGAATGGCAGTTCATAAATTTTATATATTTGGATGACAGTTTATAAGTTTTTTACACTTGATTGACAGTCTATAAACTGTAAAGACTTGAATGACAGTCCATAGTGTGTTTGTAAACCACCACACGCAACATGGGTTTGAATTACGTTGATCCTTCTACACTCTCATATTTGAGCTGTGACAATAAACCAAACGTTCCGGTTTCATAAGTGATCCCAATGTCCCAAAAATATTACCTCAAATATTGCACTGAATAAGATCAAATTCAAAGACCACTAACTATACTGAGAGAAACCAATAAGGGAACACTTGGTATCGTAGGTCACACTTCAGTCACTAATGCAAAAGTAAAATCATTTATTTTTATTTAAACATGTTGTTTTAGATAGGGTTTGGTTTTTGAGATATTTAAGTGTCTTGTTGATTGCGGATAACTGGATGTGCAAAAACAAAAACTAGTAGCGCGGCGGACTACCAGGTTCAGATATCTGGCAGCTCGAGGGGGACATTGGTAGCAAAAACACTCCCGGCTACTGCTAAGGTCGAGCCCTGTAAGGGTGTAGTAATATCTGTATAAAGTACAAAGATCTAATGTAGAACCGAATATTACTAATTTTAGATTGAAGATCACAAACACGGTCAACTTGCTAACATTCTGGATGAGGGCTTTGGTTGCAGTCGGTTTAGTTTTTCTGTTAGTGTTGGTGTGATCCCGTATTTCTCTCCATCAGTAAATACATGTTTTAATATGTAAGATAACAAGAGTCTTAAGGTGGCTAGTGAAGTTACGCACTGTTACAGTAAAAATAGACGCTTACCTGTATTTCCAAACCATGATATGCTAATATCAAACCCAGTAATATCACAGTTGAAATGGAAATGAGAGATTTTATGGCGATGGAGTAGAAACTGTGCTGTAAAAGAAAACAACATGAATATGTCAAACGATTTATCATGAAAACAAATCTCTTTTTATTAAAACAAACAAAACAATGTATCGAATAATAGTAAACATCTATTAGAAAAGAATGAAAAACGAAACAAAAAAACATGTGAAAAAGAGTCTAAAATTGGTTTGGTTAATCTACAAAATTAATCTGTAACACATTGAACAAGTATGTGACATGAAACGTAAAATACCCTTTAGAAGTAGACTAACGTTCATCTCCATAGCCGTTACTTCTCAGAGGTACGTGCGTTTTTTAAAACAAATATGTTTGTAAAATGCATTTCGTGGTATTATAAACACCAGGATGACCAGAAACACTTCGAATGTACGGAAATGCATAATTTAAACAATAAAATCTAAGTAATATCTGATTTTAATTATCAAAAAAGGCTTTAATGGTAAAACATATACCGTAATGTTTAAAAACTAGCGTATGTCGCTTTAACCTATTTGATATCGGCAGTTTGAAAAATAAACACCACCTATGCGCGTATACGACAGACAGACAGACAGACAGACAGACAGACACATACAATAAGGTTCGCACGCAAGTAGGCAGGACAATTAAACTCGTATTTTGCACGATGCGCTCCTATTCCATATGTATGAAGAAAAGAAGTTAACCCATTTAAAGAATTCCCTTGGTTGATTTCGCATTTGACTATCTCGAATATATTTGCACAGCAATGGACCCATTAAATACTGGTCGATGTTGGACTAGCACTTACATGTATATATTAAGCTAAGTGTACAGCAGTGCAGCAAAATAGGGGACAAGGTAGATATATAAATAAATGATATACATTGTTTTTTAAATTACTAACTACCTACCTAACTCCTTCCTCACTACCTACCTACCTACCTACCTACATACCTACCTAAATAAATAAATAAATAATTAATTTTTCCTCAACCACGTGTTTTACTTCAAGAAATTTCGTCATAAATAACTGTACAATTTCGGTGAGTGAAGTTTATAAAGGGCACTCGAAAAATATATAGAAAAAGATTCTTGCGATGGGATGGGTTTTGAGCCCCGAGACCCTTCCCCTGCATACGCGCCTGCAATATATAGACCTGTCCTGTCGGTGGGGGAAATATCACTTGCTGTTAATTCATAATAAAATAGTCATGTGGAAGCAATATGTTTTCTCAGTTTCTGTCGCAGTTACTATTGTTTAAATATCTACCTGGCGTTAAATTAAAAACAATGTACCGCGATGTAGTCACAAACTCGACAAGTGTGTGTTCTGTGATTAGTTATATCGAAATAAGGTTCAAGCACGCTGTTCGGGGCCCACATCTCAGCTATCTGAGTTGTCTGTTCAGGATAGTGCAGGCGGGTGAAGAGGTCGACACCCCTCCCTGCTTAAGCAATTTTTCTTTTTATCTCAATATATTTTCCGGGTGAGCATGACTCGACCCCCCCCCCCCGCCCATAAACATCGGTCGCAACAGTCTAAAAACACACACACACACACACACACACACACACACACACACACACACATACACACACACACACACACACCCCGCTAAAATTCCTGCCAACACGCCTGTAGCGGGTTGATTGTTGACTGTAACTGGTAATTAGTGATAGAGAAACTTTTTATATCTACCCACTGAGTCGTTAAAATACAATACTTGTGATTGGAGCCGGCACCGAGATGCGAACTCAGTGCCTATCAGCCTTAACTCCGATGGCTTTCACTGTTCACATGTTAAAAGTGCATGTCAAAAGTGTATGGCACAAACACGCACATTACAGTACAGATGAATTTTATTTGATAACCAATGATCGTAACATGGCTTACTTTCTAAAATCGATTAATGTGGGTTTCATATTTGATTGTTTGCAGCAGGTTGTAAGAAACAGAGGCCCCTGCTGGTTCGAACTCCAGGCCCAGTGTCGTCAGATCTGACGGGTTTACCGGAACAATTCAGTTAAATCGTGATCGCTGTGCCAATTTACGCCATGCACACACAATAGTTATATTTGAACTTGTCATCAATCATGTTTAGCCTTTGTTGTAATTTCAGAAATTTCATTATTTTCTTTTTCTTTTTCTTTTTTTTTTTCTTCTTTTTTTTCTGTTATTTTTTTCGTAATGTTTTAATGGTCAAACTGACACAGAGTTTTCTGAAATATATTGGTTATAATATCTTCTGTATTTGATAGTGTGTATGTGGGTGCGTGCGTACGTGTATGTTAGTTTGTGTATGTGTATATGTTTGCGTGTACGTTATTTTGCGTACATTTGATCATGTGTATTTGTACCTGGGTGTGCTTACGTAATTAAATGTGTGCGTACGTGTGTGTGTGTAATTTTTTGTATTTTTTTGCCTTAAGAAAACATACCCTGAAAAGGACAACCCCTGTTGTCCAGCTCTTTCTCTCAGTATATTGTTTTAAACAAACACACCTACTAAACCTGGCCGGAGTACACCCATTTTACACAAAAAGCATTACTTTTGCATGGGCCGGAATTGCCACAAACAAGTCTTCAATGTCAACACGTTACACACGTTTACAAACTACATGCTCTCCCCTGTCAGCTTCAGTCAAATAGTTGCCACTTCAAAACTGTCTGCCAAACAGCAGACTACTTGCGCAGACAAATTTCCAAATGGGAAGATAACTGTAAAACGTCCGCTAGACTGGTTTATGCGCTTCACGTTAAACCAAATGGCCACGTCGTAAACCTATCAAATAGTTTGCGAACGTTAGAGAAGCGTTCGGTTGCTAAAATTAGGGATGATAACATCATTGTTGTTTTGTTTTTACAGTGATTCATGAGTGCATGCTATCATAGTTGAATATATTCCACTAATCTCTATCTTGTGCAAGTTTTGGTTTTCTAAGCTAGTCGTGGGAATGGCGGTCCTCCTACGGGTGGTGCAAGAGGAATGAAACATCCTGTTACTGATCTCCTAGGGGAATGGCGGTCCTCCTAAGGACTACCACGTGATAGTGGATCATGGAAGAAATAACCACTTTGCCTTACGTCCTTTCGACTCTGCCTTATTCAGACATACGATTTTGATACTCGAATACAATTTTGTCGCTCACATTTAACGTCCTAACAAGTGCACCAAGACTGGTATATCAAAGGCCTTATTGCTAATAGGAAAACTGTAGCGGGTTTCCTCTCAAGACTACTAGTCAAAATAGCCAGTGATTAATAAATCAATGTCTCTAGTGGAGTTTTGAAACAACAAAAGCTTTTTTTTTTTTTAATTATGGTACCGAGATCGGTCCTCCCAGGGTGTGAAAACGATATGTAACGTAATATTGATGTCAGACGCATTACTCTACAAATAGATTGGATTCCGTTTTGCATCGCTGAACAGCAGTGCGGCGAGCATCTGTTCCTGCACATAGCGCCACGAGGCCGACACAGCGGGCGAAATGCGTTATATTGAATCTCCTGGTTTTTATTAATTTCTTTTTTGAATGTTGTTGTTAATTCTCCACAATTATCCTATTATGTAAGGGAATGGATATAGCTCAGCTGAAGAGGAGGACTCGCCCGAGGTTTGACGAGGTTTGACGATGTTTCACGACTGGTACATCAAAAGCCATGAAATGTACTATCCTACTCCTAATAAAGGAACACTCTACTTGCTATGGAAGTCCGTTCTAGATTGGGAAGCCAATTATGTTTTTACACCATAATTATTAATTATGAGAGTTGCTCCCCCCACCCTGACGCGCAGGCGCCCACACTCGCTCACGCACACACACCATAACACACACACACACCATAGCACACACAAACATACACACACACACACGCACACACCATAACACACACACTCTATAACACACACACACAAACACACACACACATACACACACAACCACACACACACACACACCATAACACACACACACTATAATACACACACGCACACACACTCACAGAAACACACACACTCCATAGCACACACACACTCCATAACACGCACACCATAACACACACAACACACACACACTCCATAACTCACACACACATACTTTCTCTCTCTCTCTCTCTCTCTCTCTCTCTCTCTCTCTCTCTCTCTCTCTCTCTCTCTCTCTCACACACACACACACACACACACGCCAACACTCCATAAACACACATATACACAGACACATGTTGCAGGTTTCCTCTCTAAGACTATATGTCAAAATTACCAAATATTTGACATTCAATAGCCAATGATTAATAAATCAATATGCTCTAGTGGTGTCGTTAAAGAAAACAAACTTTAACACCTGTCCGAGACGAAGGAGCTGGCAGTGGTCAGAATCTGTGAACGTGCACGTTAAACTAAGCACATGGCCCTAGCAACGACACGCCAAGTTGTGGTGTTGTGCCTGCACGTTAAACCAACCGCATGGCCCTAGCAACGACACGTCAAGAGGTAGTGTGGTTCCTGCACGTTAAACTAAGCACGTGGCCCTAGCAACGACTCGCCAATAGGTGGTGTGGTTCCTGCACTAGTGGTGTAATCTCATAACAGGATCAGTCAATCGCTGAACTTCATTCCACTGTTTAGAACATGGTAAGGAACACGGCTATCAACGATAACCCCCAAATCACTGATACATGCGCTTTTGCGTCAAAGAATCAGATATAAATGCAAAATAGATACACCTCACATAGCAAAGACTTAATGGCGCAAAAACCTGCAGTCTGATGTCTAAGCCTGATGTCTGAACACAAACCAGACCGCCGACACGTAATGGGGGATACCGCCATCTTGACGAGACTAGAGATTATGCTTCGGAAACAATCGCTCGTGCATTAAAAGTAAACACCGCT
Source organism: Gigantopelta aegis (assembly GCF_016097555.1). NCBI lineage: Eukaryota > Metazoa > Mollusca > Gastropoda > Neomphalida > Peltospiridae > Gigantopelta > Gigantopelta aegis. The sequence continues at coordinate 5,549,990 of NC_054700.1, read as the reverse complement.
CTGTCATGGCATTCCTCCACTGTGCTGGGATCTAGCTAGTACAATAGTGTTTTACTTTCAATTATACAGGTGTGTTGTTAAAAAAAACACTCATAATTTTGCTTCGAACAGTGATAGTTGAAATCCATTTGTAGGTCACAAGGTGTGCGTTTTTACTAAGTGTTAATTGCAGAGTTTTGAACCCTTAAGTCTTGGTCAATTTACTTCTGTTTTAAGGTCTATGTATTCCCAGAATTATTACAACTTGGTGAATTTGGTAATAATATCTGTAGCAAAATTCATGTTTTAGTTAGCCAATACAAATGTTCCAAATTAAGGCTCTTTAAAAGCTGTTTTTCATGATTTTATCTTTTAGGAGGATTTAATCAGAAATATATTCGACAGATTCTTTAATTACATTTGACGTTTTGATGATATAACTGTTAGTTCGACTGATCGATCTGATTTTGTATATGCTAAAGTATGATCTGTATAATATAGTCAACCACAACAAACACATTTTTCAACAGTTGGAGCATGTATACTGGACCGTCTTTGTACTTCCGTTTTAGCTTTTGGTCATCTTGGTTCTCGCGTCACAAACAGGGCATCATTTTGGACAGGTATTTACTCACAGCGTCTCTGTTTTGACATAGCACCTTGGGTGTCTTCCCATTATATCTAAATCCCAGCTTATTATGGCTGCAAAAACTGCCACTCCTATTTAAAACTGAGCCAATTCTTTTATTTCAAGAATATTTAAGTGATGACAGACAGTTCATTAATACATTGAACTTTAAAGGGCGTATTCTCGTTCAATATTGTGGCAGGGATGTCAACGTTTGAAGCTCTAGTAAAACGGGGTGTAGGCGATATGGATCTTTCTGAAACTGGTTGAAGGCATAATTGGAGGAAATTGCGTCGTAGGCAAATGGAGAAATGTAGGCTGATACACTACTCCAACATCGTTAAAACCTAAATCAAGTTACAGCATATGTCGCAGTGTTGGATGAACAACCATTCCAATGTGAAAAAAGACCATTAATGGCAACACAAAGGAAACATAAAATCGATTAACTGCAGTCTTCAACTATGTGATAGAATGGTGCTACAAGTGCGGCTGAACATGTTAATTTTCTCTGTCGAGAACGGGCAGTTTCCTGGATGATGTAAACTGATGCATTCGCATTGCGTGACAGACAATCTAATTCGACATCCACTTCTACTGTGAAAGAAAGAGCTTTTGGTTCAGGATGTCGCTCAGTGGTAGACATCCGTTTCCGACTTGATACAGAGACAGAGACAGAGACAGAGAGAGAGAGAGAGAGAGAGAGAGAGAGAGAGAGAGAGAGAGAGAGAGAGAGAGAGAGAGAGAGACGGGGACAGAGGCAGGCTGAGACAGAGACAGAGAGACAGAAAGACAGAGGCATACCCAGAGAGACAAATAGAGAGTAATGCCATTTGTCAAAGTTAAAGTTTGTTTTGTTTATCGACACCACTAGAACACACTGCTTAAATTAATCCTCATCTGTTGAACGTTAAACATTTGGTAATTCTGTGTCGTAGAGGCAACCCGTTGTACACCTTTCCGGTAACGTTAAGGGTTGTTTTCATATGCACCTTCCTACAAACAGGACACAAAAATGCCACGACCTTTGTTATACCAGTCGTGGGTCTCTGGTTGGGACAGGAGAAGAACATGGTGGGTCCTCCTAGGAGATTAGATCCTACGACTTACGTACCTCGGGTAAGCACTGGATTTTATATGGGGGGGGGGGAGGGGCAACTCACTATTGGAGGGGGGCAACCCACACTATACTATATATGTATGTATAGTTTTATAAAATTCAATACAGTAAAAAAAAAAAAAAAAAAGGCTTGATTGGGAGTGGCATTGCCCCCGTTCCCCTCCCCCTCGCTAAGCCATTTCACTCTACCGACTACTCTAAATTTCTTCCCTTGCCATTTGTCAGGGATAATATGTTTAATGCTACTCACCTCCATTATGACGAGATTATCTTGTTTTTATCATTATGAG
>NC_054700.1:5537973-5542973 GCF_016097555.1 Gigantopelta aegis | reverse complement strand
GCCAGTCATGTACATGTACTATTGTCTCTCTAAACGCAATAAAAGAAACAAAGAAAGAACATAACAATAAACAGTTAAAAAAATAAATTAATAAATGTGTTTTACAACCGCCATTCATTACAAAAACTACACGCTAGCGTAATAAATATAATATTGGAGCTCAGACGCTGTGGTAAGACCGGTCTTGTGGTGCAGTGGTTCAGACATCGGATATAAAACTGATAGGTACTGTGTTCGCGTCTCGATACCGCTCCAACCCAGAGCGAGTTTAACGACTCAGTGGGTAGGGTGTAAGGTCACTACATCTCCCCACCCCTCTCTCTCTCTCTCTCTCTCTCTCTCTCTCTCTCTCTCTCTCTCTCTCTCTCTCTCTCTCTCTCTCTCTCTCTCTCTCACACACACACACACACTAGTTACGTCTCTCCTGTATTTCTTTTTCTCTCTCTCTCTCTCTCTCTCTCTCTCTCTCTCTCTCTCTCTCTCTCTCTCTCTCTCTCTCTCTCTCTCTCTCTCTCTCTCTCTCACTAACAACTAACTTCTAACCGTCTGTCGATAGCTGATGGTTGTGCCAGGGACAACGTACTCGAACCTTAATTCGATATAAGTACGAAACTAAATATAAAAGAAAAAAGTTAAGAAGAGAGCTCTAGGGTTCACTGTCAGAGCATTTATCGAGTAACCAATCGCAGACATTGTGAGACGAAAAGAGAGAAATCCTAGCCTCGAGGTAGTTTAATTTACGTACAACACGCTAAAGTACAAACAGCTTTATCTCTTGGCTCGCAATTTCCATGTTCCAATCAAAGATGGATTACAGCGTCTAGCAGGCCAGTATCATGAATGCTGGGTTCCATAAAATCTGCAACAAGTCAGCGACCGACGCAGACCAAGGAGCACTGCTATGGGAACATGGTCGCAAACCGTCTGTCGCATCTGTGTGACGCAGATCGCAGTTCGCATAACTATTTTCTGTGCTTTGCGTCCGATATACGACGGTCGCCGACGTGTTTTACATGTTATGGAAAGCAGACTTAAAGGATCGTCAGACAGAAGGATCACGTGAGAAGGATGGAGAAGAAAGGAAAGGAATGTTTGTTTAAAGACACCTCAGCACATTTTCAACTACGGCCGTTTGATGTCTGACATAGCGTTATTTTGATATTAGGTTTGGTTTAGAAGGGAAAGAAAAGGAATGTGGGTGTTTTTAAAGACACCTCAGCACATTTTAACCCACGACTATATGGTGTCTAACATATTGCAATTGTAACACTTGGTTCGGGAATGAAAGGAAAAGAAAGGAATTCTTGTTTAACGAAATCTCAGCACATTTTAAACTATGGCTATTTGGTGTCTAACGTGAATATTCTGACATTTGGTAGAAAGAGAAAAGGAAAGAAATGTTTTTCTAATGACACCTCAGCACATTTTAAACCATGGTTATTTAGTGTGTAACATATGGTTACACTGTCTAAACATTTTACTGTCAAATCAGCAGGCGTACTGAGAAGGCTGATCACTGGTACCGTCGTCTTCTGTCACATCACATTTTATACAATTCGTCTAAAGTTCGGCGCAAAAAAAACAGCCTAGCGAACGACCGCTACCTCTCGCCCTCCTGAACATGCCTCTACAGTGGATCGTGTATCAAGGTCAAGGTCGGCCGATGTTTTTGTTTGAAAAATATGATCTGCCCGACCTGGCGAGACAAGCCATCGCTCTGCTAATCACCGGGTGAGATCCACACACATCATTTATCAATCAGCTTGACAGGATAATTACTTTCACACGGAAATAATACTCTCCTGCAATATCTGCTTTGTAATTGCCTGTGTGCCAAGTTATTTCCACGCGCTGGAATTTCCGAATAAATAAAGTATGACAGTCACAAAAATATTGTTGGTTTACGTAACATTTCAAAATCAATTCATGGCGATGAGATCTGGCTCAGTAGAGCGCTCAACTGAGGTGCTTTGGTTGTAGGATCAAAACCCGCATTCTAAGAAACGACAGTCGATGTGATATTAAATACAAAACAAGAAGAAGAAAAACGAATTTTGGTATAACGACACCTCAGCACATTTTAAAACTACGGTTGTTGGTCGAGAGAGCGAGAAAGTTCAAGTTAAAGTTTGTTTTGTTTAACAACACTACTAGAGCCCACTGATTTATTAATTGCATGTCAAACATTTGGTAATTTTGACGTAAAGTCTTAAAGTTTTGTTTTTGTTTAACGACACTACTAGAGCCCATAGATTTATTGATCATCGGCTATTGCATGTCAAACATTTGATAGATTTGACATAAAGTCTTAAAGAGGAAACCCGCTACGTTACTTGATCAGTAGCAAGGGATCCTTTCTATGAACCACCATACAGACAGGAAGACATACCACGGCCTTTGATATGCTAGTCATGGTGCACTGGCTAGAATGAAAAATAGGTCTACCGACGGGGATCGATCCTAAACCGACCGCGCATCAGGCGAGCTCTTCATCACTGGGCTACGTTCCACCACTGTAATATTAAATGCAAAACAAAAGAAAGGAATGTGTGTTTAACGACACCTCAGCATATTATTAAAGTACGTTTATTTTGTGTCACCTTTATAGTTATTTCCACATTTTGTTCGAGAGGAACACGAAAGAAACCCTTCTTCTTGGCTGCTAAGCCTTATATTCTCCGACGCCATATAACCGTAAATAAAATGTGTTGAGTGCGTCGTTAAATAAAATATTTCCTTCTTTTCCTTCCCTGCTAAGCTTTATAAAACACAGGCGCTGGTGCAGAGAGGGAGAGTGAGAGTCAAAATTATCCACTGATCTGAAAAAGTATATCTTTTTTTTCAATGTATTTTCCGGGAGAGCATGACGTGAGTAAATCCACAGTTAATACCCTCGCCCACTCCCCCCTCCCCCCCTCCCCCCCACAGAACCAAACCACCTCCACCGCCGCCACCACACCCCGCTTGCACAATGTCCTGCACGCGTACCTGAAACAATTTGTTTCTAAACATATGCTAGTAAAAAATGCCAAAAGCTGGCCTAACTGATGGAACATTTCTCCCGGAATTCGAATTATTTGAAGTGTTTGTACTATTCTCTCGAACAAAGATTATTGTGCTGTCTTTTTTTTTTTTTCCGTCATAATGCCTGTTCTGTGTAAACTAACATCAATAGACATCCATTATTATACGTTTTCACCGGTACAGGTAGTCGGTGGAGCGATTATGGCACAGGTGTTAACCGTAATTACTTTCTACTTTCAGCTGCGTCTGCCAACACCAAATATATGTCAGTTATACATCACAAGGGTTAATTTTCGAAACAAACAAACCTCGTAGGCGTATGGTAAATATGTAGATAAGTATACACAAACGAATACAATGTTAGCACAACGTGGGGAATAGTGCTCAGAAACAATAGTAAAATAATTACTGCAATGCGCATGTATATCAAAACCAAATCAGCTACATGTACCAGTGTTTCTACCAGAAGGAAACTTTTGGGTATGGCGCTATGGAACTGAATGCAACTACAGACAACAAGGGGTATGGGGGTGGGGGTGGGGGCCTCCCCTAGAAAGAAAATGGATCAAGTTTAGGCTTAGGGTTATGAAAATTATACATTAGTGATAAGAGTAATTAATTTTGTCAAAAAGGTTAACTTTAAAAAAAAAAATATATATATATATATATTGCAAAAGCAATGGTGTATGGCGCCATACCCGTTTTACCCTCTGGAAGAAACCCTGTGTACGTATATATTAATTTACATATCCCTCTAAACCTGATATCTACGTGACCAAGTATAACGTCCAGTTTTAAAGGGGACCCCGATTTAAAGACGTTAAGTTCTGTACTGATATTTAAAGACGTTAAGTTCTGTACTGATATTTAAAAACGGGTCGTGAAAAAACGTCCGGTTTTTAAGGAATTCCGACTTAATGAGGGTCCGATTTTGATGGGTTTCACTTTACTTATATGCATGTATAACGCAAGGTATTTTTAAACACAAGGGTCGGGACGTAGTCCAGTGGTAAAACGTCCGCCTGATGCGCGGTCGGTCTGGGATCGATCCACGTCGGTGGTCCCAATGGGCATTTTATCGTTTCAGCAAGTGATATCCTGTCTGCGGGATGGTGTATATAAAAGATCACTTGCTACTAATGGACAAATGTAGCGGGTTTCTTCTCTATGACTATATGTGAAAAGTACCAAATGTTTGACATCTAACAGCCGATTACTAATAAATTAGTACGTGCTCTTGTGGTTTCGCGAAACAAAACAAAGTTTAAATTTAACTTTGACTAATGAATCAGTGTGCTCTACTGGCGCCGTTAAACTTAACAAACTTTAACTTTGTACAAGATCGAGTCTAAAAGACACCCATACCAATCTAGCGCGCCATGACTGGGGGATGACCGTCGGGATGAATGGCAGAAAGTCGGATCAGTATTTGACCACGCTTTCCAGGACACTGAACCAAAAACAAATTCCTCAACAAACATTTGACATGCAGTGGACTGAATTAACCTTCCCCCACGTTCTCCCATTCATCAAAGGTTAATCACAATTCCGCCCCTCCAGGCCAAAAGTCTTCTATATCGCTATGCACACGGTTTGTTGAGAGAGCGGATGGCCGGTGACACCAAACTATGGATTTCTCTCCAGTATTGCCAATAATAGCCGCCAAAGCCACAGCACAGTGCACGGGGGAGGCGGGGGGATTAGGCAAGCATATGGTGGCGGTGCCAATTAGTGTCATGAACATCCCGTGGTCAAGTGGCCGCTGACGGAGCAGACGTGTGATGGAAGGTGACAGGTCAATGTTAATACAGTCAGAGAGCGAGAGAGAGAGAGAGAGAGAGAGAGAGAGAGAGAGAGAGAGAGAGAGAGAGAGAGAGAGAGAGAGAGAGAGAGAGAGAGAGAGACAGACAGACAGAGGGAGTGAGAGAGATAGAGAGAGAAAGACAGAGACTGAGAACTGATAGAGACAGACAGAC